>NC_059382.1:1612500-1772500 GCF_019703515.2 Myxocyprinus asiaticus
TTTTTCTTTAATATTTTTTTTAAATCAGTTTGAATCAACATGAGGGTGAGTAAATGATGACAGAAATTCAATTTTGGGGTTTTGGGGGTTTCTTCGTAAGAAAACATTTTGTATACACAAAAACAAAGTTTACATGTTTTATACACATACTGTATCTGCTGCATTAATCAAACACTATTTACAGGAAACAAACATCTTCAGCATTCATTATTAACAGCATTATAACTCTTAAAGTAAATACATTAAATCACGAGTTCAATCCAGGGTGTGCTGAGTGACTCCAGCCAGGTCTCCTAAGCAACCAAATTGGCCTGGTTGCTAGGGAGGGTGGAGTCACATGGGGTAACCTCATCGTGGTCGCCATTAGGGGTTCTCGCTCTCAATGGGGCGTGTGGTAAGTTGTGTGTGGATCTTGGAGAGTAGCATGAGGCTCCACATGCTGTGAGTCTCCGCGGTGTCATGCACACAGGGTGCCACCCGCACCATAAAATCCGGGATCGTCCCGTATTTAAAGATAAAACAATGCGCCCTGTATTGATTTGTCCAGTATTTAAGCTGGTCAGATGGTGTCACGGTGAAATCGTTCCAGATCGGCAATTTAACATTGATATAAGTTGGAAAATGTGCCTACGGTGGGTACGGGGCCATCTGAAAAGTCCACAAATGGTGGTTTTTACTATATACATGTTCAATAAGATCAAACAATGTATGAATACAACCATAAAGACAAGTACAGGTGAAGGACAAAAATAAACAAATAAAATAAATAAAAATGATAGAAAAAATAACAAATATTTATAAACCATCCAAAATGTATACATAAAAAAAGAAGACAAATAATCGAAAAAATTTTAATAAATATGTTTTTAACATTTAAGTGTCCCTTACTTTAAAACTTCAAAGGTGGCAACCCTACATGCACAACGAGTCACGTGATAAGATGCGTGGATTGACGGTCTCAGAAGCGGAGGCAACTGAGACTTGTCCTCTGCCACCCGGATTGAGGTGAGGAACCGCGCCACCACGAGGACCTACTAAGTAGTGGGAATACAATTTTGTTTTATTTTATTTATTTATTTAAATCCATTTAAATTTCTTTTTACTAGGGAATAGTTCAATCAAAATGGAAAATTCTGTCTGCATGTTCTCACCCTCATTCTAAACTCTCATTATGTTGGCTTGACAAAGTCAATACACTGTTATTCTACAGACTTTGTTTAGGGTTTTTCCAGAATCCATAAACCAAGACTAAACTTTTCAATTGTAAGTACTCCTGGAGTTTTCAAACAACATCCACCAAACTCCGTCTATCTATCTATCTGTCTGTCTGTCTGTCTGTCTACATAATGTATCTTTCTGTCTATCCGTCCGCAGTGATGGGCAGTAGCTTTGCTACAATTAGCGAAGCTATTAGCTTAACTACATTTCTGAGTAGCGAGACGGTAGGTTCACTAGTTTTTAAATCAAGTAGCTTTTCAGTAGCGAAGCTATATTTTTGATTTGGTAATGTGTAGTGTTGAAAAAAGCTACAATGCATGAATACAATCATATTCATACATTGTATGATGCTACATCATGCATCAAAATGGTGTTTATTATCGCCAGTTTTGAATCAGAACTAAAGATGTCAGTTGAATCACTCATTTAAGTCGGTTCTTTAAAATGAATTGGTCACATGTGATAGGAAAGTGGTCTGTCTATCTATCTATCTATCTGTCTATCTATCTATCTATCTATCTATCTATCTGTCTGTCTGTCTGTCTGTCTGTCTCTGCATCCATTCATCTGTCTTTCTCTCTATCTGTCTCTCTGTCTGTCTCTCTCTCTCTCTATCTATCTATCTATCTATCTGTCTGTCTGTCTGTCTGTCTATATTTCTGTCTGTCTGTCTCTCTCTCTCTCTCTGTCCGTCTGCCTCCCTGTCTGTCTTTCTATCATTCTGTCCGTCAATCCGTCTGTCTCTTTCTCTCTCTCTCTCTCTCTAACTTTCTGTCTGTCTGTCCATCCATCCATCCATCCGTCCGTCTGTCTGTCTGTCTGTCTGCATGCCCATCCGTGCATCTGTCTGTCTGTGCGTCCATTTATCTGTCTGTCTCTCTATCTATCTGTCTGTCTGTCTCTCTCTATATATCTATCTATATATCTGTCTGTCTATCTGTGCATCCATTTATCTGTCTGTCTGTCTATCTGTCTCTCTGTCTGTCTGTCTATATATCTATTTATCTGTCTGTCTGTCTGTCTGTCCATCATCTGTCTGTCTATCTATGTATCTATCTATCTATCTATCTGTCTGTCTGTCTGTCTATATATCTATCTGTCTGTCCGTCCGTCCATCCGTCCGTCTGTCTGCCTATCTATCTATCTGTCTATCTATCTGTCTGTCTGTCTATATATCTGTCTATCTATCTGTCTGTCTGTCTGTCTATATATCTATCTGTCTGTCTTTCTGTGCATCCATTTATCTGTCTGTCTATCTATCTATCTATCTATCTATCTATCTGTCTGTCTGTTCGTCTGTCTGTCTGTCTATATATCTGTCTATCTGTCTGTCTGTCCATCCATCTGTCTGTTTGTCTATCTATCTATCTGACTATATATCTGAATATTTTGCTTCTATACTTGTGTATTGTTTCTATACTTGTAATCAACAACTTTAAATTACAAATTGTTTCATTGTTTTTAATTTGATTGCATCATTCGCAATGCTTCATGGGATTGTAGTTAATTCAATAAAGACAGTAAGTACACAGTTTTGTATCTTTGTCTTTTGTCTGATTTTCAAGTAATTTTTTGCTTCAAATTAAAGTTTGTAATGTTGTGATTCACCTCATGCTTACAACTATTTAATGAAGGATTTTATTAAATCCCTGTGGAAAAAAAGAATGGGAAAAATACTTCCAGAACCAAGACAGCTGGAAAAAGTGGGCGGGCACTGTTCCATGACAAAGGAAACCTCACTTTTTGCCAGTCACATGCACACTTCGCTTTGTGTGTCAGACCTTACGTAATGGGTTTATGAATGTTTGTGTCCATTTTTAAACTACATTCTGTAGTATAAATAATACAAAATAATTACAGAAGCAAATACTTGCCACATGCTGTTAGTCATATTTATTATTAAAG
This sequence comes from Myxocyprinus asiaticus, assembly GCF_019703515.2. Lineage (NCBI taxonomy): Eukaryota > Metazoa > Chordata > Actinopteri > Cypriniformes > Catostomidae > Myxocyprinus > Myxocyprinus asiaticus. Next base: position 1,615,624 of record NC_059382.1, read on the forward strand.
CCACCCTTTAATACGTGAAGATTTTATCAGAGGGTGAAAATCAACACACTTTGCATTGTTAGACTTTTACTTGTGCACATCGGATTGAAACTACAGGAATTAGGGGTGTGGGTGCTTCATCCAACAGAGCTGTGTTAGTGTTACACACCACTGGATTTCAGCCGGTTCAATTGAGGACTCACCCATGAACTAGAGGATTACTGAGATCCAAAACCTGTTTGAAATCCATTGTGTCAATCAGCAAAATACTTACTCTTACTTTTCCCACGATAAACGTTCTATAAATACCTCGAGGGGAAACTAACCTTCACGCATGTTTGTTCATATCGGATAAAAGGCAGTGTTTTATATCATGTGTCAGGCAGCAAAAGGGCTCTGTTTCAACATGCCCTGATATCCTGAAGATCACTTCTTACCTGACAGCAAACGGGGAATTTCACTAGCATGCAAATGTTGTTTTTTTTTTAACTGTATAAGGTTACTGAGTTTATCAGTTGCATGCGGCATTGTAAATGCATATGATAAATCGTCTGTTCTGACATTTAAAATACTCAAAGCATCTTGTAAAATGAGTAGCATGCATTCATTATGCGAAAGATCATTGCACATGAATCTGATATAGGTCATGCATATAAACCTCTCATACACTATATTGCCAAAAGTATTCGCTCACCCATCCAAATAATTGAATTCAGGTGTTCCAATCACTTCCATGGCCACAGGTGTATAAAATGAAGCACCTAGGCATGCAGACTGCTTCTACAAACATTTGTGAAAGAATGGGCCGCTCTCAGGAGCTCAGTGAATTCCAGCGTGGTACTGTGATAGGATGCCACCTGTGCAACAAGTCCAGTCGTGAAATTTCCTCGCTACTAAATATTCCACAGTCAACTGTCAGTGGTATTATAACAAAGTGGAAGTGATTGGGAATGACAGCAACTCAGCCACGAAGTGGTAGGCCACGTAAAATGACAGAGCGGGGTCAGCGGATGCTGAGGCGCATAGTGCGCAGAGGTTGCCAACTTTCTGCAGAGTCAATCGCTACAGACCTCCAAAGTTCATGTGGCCTTCAGATTAGCTCAAGAACAGTGCGTAGAGAGCTTCACGGAATGGGTTTCCATGGCCGAGCAGCTGCATCCAAGCCATACATCACCAAGTGCAATGCAAAGCGTCGGATGCAGTGATGTAAAGCACGCCGCTGCTGGACTCTAGAGCAGTGGAGACGCGTTCTCTGGAGTGACGAATCACGCTTCTCCATCTGGCAATCTGATGGACGAGTCTGGGTTTGGCGGTTGCCAGGAGAACGGTACTTGTCTGACTGCATTGTGCCAACTGTGAAATTTGGTGGAGGGGGGATTATGGTGTGGGGTTGTTTTTCAGGAGCTGGGCTTGGCCCCTTAGTTCCAGTGAAAGGAACTCTGAATGCTTCAGCATACCAAGAGATTTTGGACAATTCCATGCTCCCAACTTTGTGGGAACAGTTTGGGGATGGCCCCTTCCTGTTCCAACATGACTGCGCACCAGTGCACAAAGCAAGGTCCATAAAGACATGGATGAGCGAGTTTGGTGTGGAAGAACTTGACTGGCCTGCACAGAGTCCTGACCTCAACCCGACAGAGCACCTTTGGGATGAATTAGAGCAAAGACTGCGAGCCAGGCCTTCTCGTCCAACATCAGTGTCTGACCTCACAAATGCGCTTCTGGAAGAATGGTCAAAAATTCACATAAACACACTCCTAAACCTTGTGGAAAGCCTTCCCAGAAGAGTTGAAGCTGTTATAGCTGCAAAGGGTGGGCCGACGTCATATTAAACCCTATGGATTAAGAATGGGATGTCACTTAAGTTCATATGCGTCTAAAGGCAGATGAGCGAATACTTTTGGCAATATAGTGTATCAATGACAGCTCTCATTTTGGGTTTTATTACAGTTTTTCTCGATTGCTTAAACACTTTAACCAGGCTTTTGAACTAAAATTTCAAATCCATAACGCCATTTATCAAAAAGCACACCCATTTAGGTGGAAACACTAAAAGTCAAAATTGATCACACACCAATCAGAACCTTCAATAGATAGATAAAATGGGCCGAGTCAGTTCATTCAGTTTTGGAACAATGGATCCAGACAGACATGAAAGAAGAGGTCGAGGACACCGGAGAGGACAACGACGACGACGACGACAAGGAAGGGGAAGGGCAAGGAGACAAGCAGTCTCGGATGAAATTTGTGCCACTCTAGTTGACCATGTCCTTGTCCATGGTATGACTATGAGGGAGCCAGCACAACCAGAGCAGCCTCGCTACGTTGTTGTTTGGGATAATGTCAGCTTCCATCGTGCTGCTCTGGTTTGTAACTGGTTTACCAGTAACCCGAGGTTTTCCAACATCTTTCTGCCTGCATACTCTCCCTTTCTAAACCCGATAGAGGAGTTTTTTTCGGCATGGCGGTGGAAAGTGTATGACCGAGAACCTCACATCCGTGTTCATCTCCTCCAGGCCATGGAAGAAGCCTGCCTAGACATTTCAGTCGATGCGTGCCAGGGGTGGATCAGGCATGCAAGAGCACTTTACCCCCACTGCCTGACAAGGGCCAATATAGCCTGTGATGTTGACGAGATTCTCTGGCCTGTCCCAGACCAAAGATGGGATGCTGGGGCAGAATAATTGTTTTGTTGTTGTTGTTTGGTGTATTGTACTGTACAGTACATTAAGGAATAAAAAAATGTGCAAATGTATACATTTGTGTCTTTTGTTGTGTTCTTCATGTGAAAAGGTTTTTGAGGGGGAGAACCACAAGCAATGTAACTTATTACCGGTTTTTATAGTATTGTTTTGAATTTATCTCACCAATGTGTAAGACTATGTTGTAGTGTGTTTTTGAGGGCTTGTGTGTCATGTCTGAGGGCAAAGTTTGGTTTTTCAGCAAGACTGAATGGTTTTCAGTGGAGAGATTCATTTTGACCTGAAAATAGGAAGTTTGGGGAATTGGATTAGAAGTTATGGATTTGTTTAGTGTTTCGAGAAAAGGAGGCATAATTTCAAGAAGTGTTTAAGCAATCGAGAAAAACTGTAAATGAGCTCACTTTCCAAATTTATTGCAATGCTGCAAACAATCAAACTATTATAAGAAATATGACAAAGGCACTTGTGGGAAACTGGAAGCCAACCGGGTTTGGACATGAAAGTCTTAATGAATAATGTATACAGTGTTCACCTGTTTTACTGGTGTTTTATTGTTCTTGAACATTTGTTTGCACACGATTTAATCTTGTTTGCACAGTGAAGTTGTGTTTCTCACTTGTGTTCCTCATTTGAAAGTGGCTTGCAATAGAACTGTCTGATAAATGACTAAATGTAAATGTTACTCCAGGTCAAGAATAAAGATGTCAGGTGTCTTGACTCCCCTAATAACATTCTGTCTCACAGTTCTTTTAATAGCTCAAAAACATTACTTTCTATTGAAGTACCAGGTTGACACTTTATGACTTTGTGATTTATGATGTTACATACTTGTTTATGGGGTCTCAGAAACTCCAGATACAAAACATGAGAAAATGCAATGAATTTTCTGAAGAGTGTTTGTTGTCCTACTAATTATGAAATTAGATTTGTTGTAATGTTTTATTTATTTTTTGCTGGATTCAACTAATTTAAAAGAGAAACAATGCTGCAGAATTGGTACTATCTGCCTACTGGGTTTTGATTAAGGTCAGAGGAAGATTTAAGAATTTGAGATAGAAATAATTAGACATTATTAGCTATTTCTACACGCATTGCAAACCCATCTCAGCAGCAGATTAAATGTGATGAAGTTCTTATCAGCGCATGTCCGCGTCACGCGCACATACTCGGCGCGTCCACCTGCGTGAGATCCGCTCAGGTGCGTCACAAACTCCGGCGCTCAGCTGAATCTGCAGCTGTGCAGAGCTCCAATCTCAATCTCCAAACTGTGCAGAGCTCATAAATCACGTGCACGCGGATCGCCGTTACGCAGCGCGTGTGTGTGCGTGTGCGTGCGCGTGCGCGTGGAGAGACGTGAGTGTGTGAGATCACACACACGCGCACTCTGCTGTGAACTTCATAATTTTCAGCAGGAATAAAAGCTAAATTCGCTGTTTTAAAGACGTAAAAAAAATAAATAAATAAAACGCGCATAAAGTTTGCACTCATAAATCTGCAGTGTATCAGTGTAAATGAATGATCTTCTGTGCTGTTAAATCTAACATATTAAAATATTAAAATATTTTATTTTATTGTGCATGCAATGCCATGTAATTTTTTATTATTATTATTATTTATTTTTTATCCCCTTTTCTCCCCAATTTGGAATGCCCAATTCCCACTACTTAGTAGGTCCTTGTGGTGGTGCAGTTCCTCACCTCAATCCGGGTGATGGAGGACAAGTCTCAGTTGCCTCCACTTCTGAGACCGTCAATCTGCGCATCTTATCACGTGACTCGTTGTGCATGACACCGCGGAGACTCACAGCATGTGGAGGCTCATGCTACTCTTCACGATCCACGCACAACTCACCACACGCCCCATTGAGAGCGAGAACCACTAATCACAACCACGTGGAGGTTACCCCATGTGACTCTACCCTCCCTAGCAACCGGGCCAATTTGGTTGCTTAGGAGACCTGGCTGGAGTCACTCAGCACACCCTGGATTTGAATACCCAGTCCCCCAGTGCCATGTAATTTTATTTCATTTTATGTTTTCTTTTTATTTTTTGTTTTGTTTTATTTTAATTTCATTTTTTGATGATGGGGTCAGAATTATAAATGTGCTGCTTCATCATCTTTATTCATTATTTTAATTTAAACATTAGCTATTTTTTCGTCTTAATTTTTTTTAAAATTGAAAAATATTGTATGCAATCAAATTCTTATTTTATTTGTCATATAATTTATTTTATTTTATTTTATTATTTAATGGTGATTGTGTGTGTTGTGTTGGTTATGACACAGCAGTTTATTGTGGATGTTCAGACAGACACTTGTATGAATATTCAGAATAGCATACTACCATACTCAGTATGCAGTACTGTAGTATGCTGTATGAGTATTGTGCATCTGTAAATCTCTCTCTAGACTCATTTCTTGAAATCAAAAGGAAAGATATTTTACACAAAACTGAATTAAAATGCAAAATAACAATGTTTTTATTTCAATAATGATAACTGGATGCCACTCGCTGAATTAAACATGTAACAGATTATGAGGTCATGTGTCAACAATGTAGCGTCCTACTGTTTGAAATGTTACTGTGCAGAATGTGGTTCAATCACAGCCTCCCTCTCTCTCTCTCTCTCTCTCTCTCTCTCTCTCTCTCTCTCTCTCTCTGTCTGTTTTTAAGTGTATCTCTGTCTCTGTATATGGGGTGCAGGGCTGGTCACCATGGCAACCACAAGCATTGGAAAGGCTAATAAAGGAAGTCTCTCTCTCTCTCTCTCTTCATTCTCTCTATCTCTTTATTTCTCTCTCTATCTCTAATGTTTCTCTGGTTGTTGACTGTATTATATCTACTGAGCAGCAGCACACGAGTGAGCTGAAGGATTTCGGGAGGAGAGACAAGCAGAGAGAGATCTGTGTCGTCTGTGCTCGAGGAATTCTGTGTTCTTCTGATTAGCAAATGTGATGCCACTGGACATGATGGATCTTTCAGACTGAGGATCTTTTCTGGATCTGAGCTCTTCATGGATCATTAGTGAATTATGACACACGGACATCATTTGGAAGATCTACCTGAGGATGAGCACACAGAAGAGGAGACACATTCGACCGTCTGTCCGTTATGTCATCGTTGTTTTGACGTTCCTCTGATGTTGCCGTGTTCTCACACACTGTGTGGTCGCTGTCTGACAGGAGGGGCGCGGCTCGACCGATGTAAGGGTGGAGTTAGGGGCGTGTCATCTGCCTCACATTCAATCTGCGCTGTGCTCTGTCCCAACTGTTGCCACAGCGTTGAGCTGCCCTGCTTTGATTGGTCATCTTCTACGACCTGCCTGCCCTTTGACCCCACGGTGACCTTTGACCCTAAAGTGAGGAGGGAGATCGAGGAACAGAGATGGCAGACAGGTGAGTGCAGGACTGAATACTGCATAATAAGCAGTGTACACTGCATACTATTTTATAAAACAGTACATGAAATAGTATGCACTATGCAATGAAAACATGTCAAACAGTAGTGTGCTACATTACAATCACATGACCTCACTATATTACATGTTTAATAAAGCTGTTCATTTGAATAAAAATCCTCAAACCCAGAAAATAATTTTGAGCCATGGGTTCCCTAAATGTTTTTGATGTGTCAGTAAAATAAGGTCTATGGTTAACATTGCTGGAAGAGACTCTCATGTTTTGTTTACCAACATAAATCACACAGAGTCATCCCTCAAACGTAAATCTTGAAGCCACTGTTTTTTAAAAACACGGGTTGCAGATTTCTTCATAAGAACTTTTCTATTTCTGTTCTCTGTTCTCTCTTCTCTTCTCTTGTCTGTACTTTAGATGGCAGTGTAGATCTTTCTGAAGAAGAAATGGAACAGTCTGTGTCAGGTAGGGCAGAATGGAACATATATCACACACTGCACAGTATATACTGCCTACTTTAAAACAAAATAGTAGGCTATGCGAAACGGTATGCAGCAATGAATGTGTCTAATAACAGTATGCTACATTACTAACACATGACACACTGGAAATCAAAGGTCAAGCACTTTACATTGTGTGATACAGTTTACAACAGCAAGGTTTTCTTTTTCTTTTCTTTTCTTTTTTTTATCACCTTTGCTCCTCAATATGGAATGCCCAATTCCCACTACTAGGTCCTCATGGTGGCGTGGTTACTCACCTCAATCCGGGTGATGGAGGACAAGTCTCAGCTGCCTCCGCTTCTGAGACCGTCAATCTGCGCATCTTATCACATGACTCGTTGTGCATGACACCGCGGAGACTCACAGCATGTGGAGGCTCATGCTACTCTCCACGATCCACGCACAACTTACCACACACCCCATTGAGAGCGAGAACCACTAATCACGACCACGAGGAGGTTACCCCATGTGACTCTACCCTCCCTAGCAACCAGGCCAATTTGGTTGCTTGCCACACGCCCCATTGAGAGCAAGAACCACTAATCACGACCACGAGGAGGTTACCCCATGTGACTCTACCCTCCCTAGCAACCGGGCCAATTTGGTTGCTTAGGACACCTGGCTGGAGTCACTCAGCATGCCCTGGATTCAAACTCGCAACTCCAGGGGTGATAGTCAGCATCAATACTCGCTGAGCTGTGTGTAAGCGTGAGTGTGTGAGTGTGTGTGTGTGAGTGTGTGTGTGTGTGAGTGTGTGTGTGTGTGTGTGTGTGTGTGTGTGTGTGTGAGTGTGTAAGTAGGGTTGCCAACTTTTAGCCATGCAAACACGGGTGATTCAGCATTTTCCTGCATAAATACAGGACACAATGCCTTTAGTACGAGACATTTCGCCATCCTACCAGGGGGTAAGGATGGCCCCCTTCGAACGTTTTTATTTTTGTTTTTTGTTTTTTGCTTTAATATCGGACAAATTCATTTTGCCCAAAATACAGGATGTCCCTGCTACTACAGGACAGTTAGCAACGCTAATATGATTTCTGCAATATACTAGTATGCAACTGCAAACCAGTGCGCACTGGTTATATACTGCACAATTTGGGAAATATAGGAAGTATTTTATATATACTGGTTATTTTATGCATACAGAAAATGTGCATACTATTATACACAGTAAACATACTATTTACTGCATGAACCTCATATCATACAGTATGTTATTCTGAACAAAACTTACTATGCCATAGCTTACTGTCTATTATATATTTTAAAAAAAATAATAGTATGTGAGCAGTATGCAGTTGTGCACTATATTATCACATGACCTGTGTTGCATGTTTAATTTGGTGAATGGCGTCCAGTTATCATCTTGAAAATAGTTATTTTGAAGTTATTTTGCATTTTATTTTGCATTTTAAATCCAGTTTTGTGTCTAAACTTCTGACGGTCTGATCAAATAGTGGGTCGAGCAAGAGATGTTAAAATCACAGTCGATATTACTTCTGCTTCACTCATCACAATGTAAATGGAAGGTCAAACTAAATGCAATTGCATTGTCTTGTATTTCACATTCTGGCAAATTTAGTAGGTTATCCAGGTATTCCATGCATACTTAAATTCACGTACTGTGCACAGTATACACACTGCAAACTACTTCTTTTCAGAAATAGTATGTAGTATGCCACTTTGAACAAACCCTATGAACATACTCCTCTCTGTAGGTCTGATCTTTAGCCTCGATTCATCCTGCTCTGATTCAATGCTTCACTTGTCAAACTCCGCCCTCACCATAACCTTCAAAGGTCACACATGCCTCCCGAGTGACCCCAGCGATCAGGGTTGCGACTTCTGTCCACTTCCTCAAGTGTGTGGGAGTGTCGCCGTCTCTAGAGGACAGTACTACTGGGAGGTTGACGTCTGCAACAGCACCCTCTATAGAATAGGTGAGAGAACAGCAGCTGATTTGCACAAACCCTAAATTTTAGGCTTGAGAAGGATATAGCTGCAGGCCAATCTCCTAACCTAAACCTTTCCCTAACCCTAACCGTGTGTGGAAGTGTCGTCCCCTTTTGGAGCTGGCCCAACCCCCTTCTGGTGTAACTCCACACGCTTCTAAAGTTGCACTGCCCTCTTTTAGAGATTCCACCCCTATTTGGAGATCACCGGGCTGCAGTTATACCTACTTGAAAGGCTTGCATGTACTTTGTTTTTCCGTGTGCTGTTCCATCTCGGTCAAGCACATAGCATTTTAAAGTATACTCTTTTGACAACCAACGCAAATGTGTTAATGACAAACTTTGCATAATGCCTACTGTCCGCAAGACGTACTAGAACATGGAAAACCAAAGTATACTTTGGCCTAAAGTATTAAACTTATGCAAGCTCTATTTTGTGCGTAGTTGTGTTTAAAAATGTGTCAGACTGCAATTCAAAACACAACACAAGTATGCATTACATTCTCAATGTTGCCACAAGGGGCGCTATAATGGACATTAGTGTGAACTGTCCGCTTCTACGGTGTGTTTTCTATTTCAAGTCAACTCAAATCATGGCAGAGCTACAGTTTGAAAAGATTATAGCTGAACAAGCAAGTTAAAGTTGATATATTTATAGCAACTAACCTGAATCTAGTTTAATGGAACTAGACATTTGAAGGAATCTCTGTCGCCCCCTTGAGTATTGAGGTTTGTTACCGCCACAGTAACACAAGAAAACATGCTAAATATGCACAACAGGACATTTTGGCCAAACATTCAGGTCTGTATTTACATACTCAATATGTAAACTAACAGCTTGATGCTTCACTCCACAGTGTTCAATGTGTTGAAGAAGATTGATACGAATCATGTGAAAGGACCTTTATGAATTGATTCATTGATTTCAAACTTGTACTGCCATTAAACTCTGTTGATAACATTTCTTTCTCAGGTGTGATCTCACCATCTGATGGTCGAGGCTGGTGGATTGAGAGGTGTGGCTCTGCATTTCACACTGTTTTTGATGGACGCTGTGAGCTCCTCCCCTCTGTGCCCCCTCAGCTGAAGACAGTGGGTGTGTTTCTGAATGTGGGCGGGGCTTCGATCACCTTCCACAATCCTGTAACTCAAGAGTTTCTTGCTGCCATCCCGTCCCACTTCACCATTCCTCTCCGCCCTGCTCTTCAATTGGGCCAGGGTCGCCTCAAGCTCCGCCCCGGTCTGCCACCGCCCAGTCACGTCTTTCTCAGCCATAACTCCACCTATCGGGGCCCGGGAGGGGCGGGACGAGGGCGCTGGAGGCAGGATGTGTCGTTTGGCTCTGTGAGAACGGTGATCCAGAAGTTTGAAGAGATGTCGGCCGTGTCAGACTCCGATTCTGGACTCATGTCCAATGTTAGCTCCAGTTCAACTCTCGGCTCGCTGTCTGAGCACAACACCAGTACAGAGCGGCTCTGTTCCAAAACCTATTGAGCTTCCAGTATTAGAATAGCAAAATAAAACTTTTAAAAGGGAAGAGAAAATAGGTCCAATTTGGTCATGTGTAACATGAGGGCTAAGGGGGGCATTCCCCATGACCTGACTGACAGCGAAACGATCAACGGGCACTCCACCCCCCAGACTGATGGCGAGCCGTGTTCCCATATCTTTTGCGGTTGACTCAAAAATGGTGTGTCCGATCACACTTTACAATACTGTATTTTGGTGTAAAGTCATCTGTCACTTGGTAGAAGCTCGTGAAATTAGACAAATGCCAACATGGACAGGTTGTGTGACATGCACTCAGCCTCAAAAACATCAACAAAACTACACAAGGTAAAAGAAATCATGACCCAGCCTGCATTAAATACAGCTTGACCTGCAGCGAGAATAAACATGGTTGACCGCAGAGATCAAATATTATTTTAATTATTTAACTATTATTAGATTTATTTCAATTTATATATATATAAAAAAAAAAAACTGATTTAAACCAAATTCCCCAAAAGAAAAATTCACATTTAGTGACTGTTGACAGACCAGAAAAGCTGCCAACCATCCTACAATGGTTATTTCAGAAACTGACATTCCAAATAAATGCCAAATTACTTATTACCATACTACTCATACTATTTTGTGCTGTATATATAGATACGAGTACTACGGTAGTATGTTATACCGAACTCAGACCGTGTTGTGTGAAATGGCCAGGGAGCACAACTTTAATTTGTCCTGTAGAGAAAGATAGAGGACAAATGCAACAATGAAAAACACTCATTTCTACCTCCAGTGGATGATATAAACATGTAAGAAAGAAAAGCCACAAGTCACAGTTTCTCCTAGACAGCAGTGAGATTAACCCTTGAATGTATGGGTGTTTCACCAAACATTATTACATACCTCGGATCTTTAGTGACCTGGCACGTATATCTATCACATCTACAAAATGCCCAGATAGTGTCCAATTTGTAAAACATTTTCAAGACAATTTGAAAATAATAGTAAAGTACATGTAAGGAATAATTGACGACAGGCCGTTGAATTATTGAAAAAATAATGCACACCCCGAGGTGGTCATGCGGCTGTTTCACTCGTCTGTGTATTATTTTCAATTATGTTCTCATGTGTTAAACTTGCTATAGTTTACTTCCATGTTGTTTCCTTGTCAAATGTAAATCAAGTCAATCACTGAAACAACAGCGCCACCTTGAGTAGGAAACACCATGTTTAATATGTATGTGTACACGCGTATGAGATACTGATAATTCGCCATTGTCAAAAAGAAAATCAATGTGATATAGTACTCATTTGTCTTGTAATAAACAAAGAAATATACACTCACGGAACACTTTATTAGGAACACTATGGTCCTAATAAAGTGCCCGATGTGGTCTTCTGCTGTTGTAGCCCATCCGCCTCAAGGTTCGACATGTTGTGCATTCAGAGATGATATTCTTCTCAGCACAATTGTACAGAGTGGTTATCTGAGTTACCGTAGACTTTGTCAGTTCAAACCAGTCTGGCCATTCTCTGTTGACCTCTGTTGAATGCATGCATTCTTAGTTCAGTATATTCTGTGGCTTACAGTATACTGTATACACTGACAAAATAATTTAGATCATTAGTGTACAATAAAAAGTGAAGTTGCACCTTATCTCTGTGTTTAGAGGCACGTTTAGGCTTATTTTATTTCAGAGCTTGTTTCTGTTGTCCTTAAGAGAATCAACAGAGCAAAATCACTTTCTGTCTACATCAGACTCGAGCGGCGCAGCACGATGAGACAAAAACAAATCGCTCCCATTATAATCAATGACGATGATGACAGTGGATGCGTCCACATGGCGTTGCGACACGACATCGCTCATGTCCAGTGTAGACAGTTTGTAACATGGATTTATAAGCACTGATGTACTGCAGCACTGATATAAGAAAATGTACAATTAAAAACTGAAGAAAATAGAGCCCATAGTTAACAGAATCACGCTGAAACTGGCCATTATCACAGCAAACAACCAAGCTTTATTATCATCACCACAACTTACAGCAACGTGTTGAATCTGTAATTATGTACGCTTGTTTTGGTGTTGAATGAAGGCATCGCATAAACGTAACTCTTCATTTTCACTGTGTTTGTTTTGAGGCCTTGCTGCTGAATGATGAGTGATGAACTCGAGTGACAGAGCGCCACTGTAAAGTTCCAGCAGTGTTGGGGAAGCTACTTTGAAACTGTAGTTTGACAAGCTACAAGCTTTTCATAATTTTAAGTAGTTAAGCTACAGTCAAGCTACTCTTTTGAAAAAGTAGTTAGCTACACTACAAGTTGCTATCTAAAAATAGCTAGCTACATTGAAGCTACTTAATGAGGCAATATTTATTTTATGTTACTATCAAACCAATAATATTAATAACAAAATTTACACTAATGACATTTATTAATTAATGTATTAATTAAATACATTTAATGTGTTTAATTAAATATATTGAATGTATTTAATACATTTAATTAATAGTAACATTAGTACAGTTAATAATGGCCATAAAATAAAATACAGCAGTATAAAATAAAAACAAGAAAGATCAGACGCCATTAAAAAATCTTGTTTTTTACTATACTTCACACTTTTCAGTCCTGCTGTGGCCAGGTGTAGCCTACATCCCTAAAGATCACATTTTTATGACAAACTCTCCTTGGGCTGGCATTTTTTGTTCTTGTCACTTAATATTTAGTGTGGATAATATAGTATGTGAATAAAGACTCAGGGCTTGTTTCTCCCCTCACCTGGGTTCATGCTCATTGTATTTTCTGACTTTTTTGCCATTGACATGCAAGTGCCAGCTTTACATGTTCATATACAGAGGTTGCTCTACAAATATTTGTTCGCTTTGTTCAGGTCCAAAAAAAGTGGACGGATGGTCATCCTAGATTGTTGCATAATAATACATGCCATAAATTATTTCTTTTACCAATCATTTTATTTATTTTACATGAAAATAATAGTTAATTAAATGCTACGAAATGGAGAAATCAAATAGTTCTGCATGATAGTAATTATTATAATAATTAATATATACTGTATATTTATAAATATTATAATAATAATTCACTCGCTGCTCTCAATAACGCACAGATGATGAGAAGGAAAATAAACATATTTAGAACAGAAACAAAATCCCTCAAAAGGCAATAATCACTTTTGGAATTATTTTATTTAAAATAGTAAAATAGGCTGTTGTGTGATCTATTAAGAACAAAGTGTCTAAAACATTCTTTGTTTCATAGAAGAATAAAATCTTTCATCATTATCAGATTTACCTGCCCCTGAACATCTTGTAAAGGTAAACAAACTGTGGTCACTCGCTTTACATAACCATCAGACAATCTCTTCTTATCCAAGTGAACTGTAATAAGCTCTCAGATGGTGGTAATTCACTATTTTTGTTTGTGATCTGCCATTACAAAAGAAGAAGACGATGCTGCCTGATTCTGATCAGCAGACAGAAATATGCTGCCAGATCGTCGGACGTTTTGCCGGTAAAAGTTTGGCTTCTACGCAATAAGGAAGGCTATTAGTTATAATCTGACCAACATGATGTAGCGTTTGGTCACGCTACACCGCTACTTGCTGGAAAAAGTAGTTCGCTACTGGAAAAGCTACTCTGTTTTAAAAGCAGCTGAGCTACTGTCAAGCTACTGAAAAATGTAGTTAAGTTAGTAGCGTCACTACATGTAATTAGCTACTCCCCAATACTGAGTTCCGGTGCCATAAAAGTCCCATTCCTAAATATCTCAATAAATTACGCCTTTATTAACGCTTATTAAATCCAAATCAGTAATGTAATGACAGTAATAGTTACAAAGTAAGAGTATATTTTTTTCATAAAAATTTCACTTGAGTAAAACATACCCACCATTAAACCTACTCTTAAAAGTACTCCTACTCTTAAAACCTACTCTCTAAAGAGTTACTCAAGTAAATGTAACGGAGTAAATGTAGTGTGTTACCACCTACCTCTGGATATGAAATAATCATAAAAATATCATTTATGGAAGCTCAAAAAAGTCCCAGTTCAAAAAAGACCTATGGTATGTATTAAAGGGTTAAATGGAGAGCAAACAGCAACATTTGGTGAAGTTTCCTGCTTCTCAGAGACTTTATTTTTAATTTTGTATTTTTTTTCTCCCCAATTTGGAATGCCCAATTCTCAATGCGCTCTAAGTCCTCGTGGTGGCGTAGTGACTCGCCTCAATCCAGGTGGCGGAGGATGAATCTCAGTTGCCTCCACGTCTGAGACCGTCAATTGTTGAGCGGGTTACCATGGAGACGTATTGCATGTGGAGGCTTCACGCTAGTCTCTGCAGCATTCACGCACAACTCACCACGCGCCCCACCGAGAGCGAGAACCACATTATAGCGACCACGAGGAGGTTACCCCATGTGACTCTACCCTCCCTAGCAACCGGGCCAATTTGGTTGCTGGCTGGAGTCACTCAGCACACCCTGGATTCGAACTCGTGACTCCAGGGGTGATAGTCAGCGTCAATACTCGCTGAGCTACCCAGGACCCCCTCTGCTTCTCAGAGATTTAAGAGATCTCAACATTGTCTGCAATCAAGCTTTGCCATCCACATTCATTTTATAACTCTATACTCTTACTGAATGTCAACAGTTGATTTGTCTAGGAGTTTCAGGAGAAACATCTGAAACAATGTTGATCCTTCAGTGAAAGAGAGGCTGACACAGGGTCAAAAATTAAGCGGGGTTCAGGGCAAAAATGCCACCATGACCCTGATATAAAAAAATTAAAAAAAAGCAGCTTCTATATTTACTCTATTTATATTTTTTTACTTTTAAACAGACAGGATGCCTTCATAAGCGTTAAAAAAGCCAGTGAAATTCAAATCTTCCTTAATGGAAGTTCATTTCTGACATGATACATTATGAGAGACATGAAACCAGCACAGCTGTGCAAGGTAGCACTTTCCTGGGACAATGTCAAAATATTTGGCCAAAGATTGCCACCACTGATCAATCCCAATCAAGTATTCCCAGAGAGACGACTAATATGGCATCCTCTTTCTCTCACACACACATTTACAGTTCTTGTTTGTGTCTTGGCCGGCACAGTAATTTGATTCATCAGACCACCCAGACTGAGCAGCAAACCACACATCTTGCATACTGTCTCCTTAAAAATCGATCATTCCAAATGGTCCGAGATGATTCGATTTATGCTTTCACAGAGTTTCATATGCGACTAAACGAGTGCACTAATGCGCCGTTGGAAAACAAGCATGGAAGTCATTTACCTTGTAAACAAAAACATTTATATGTGTGTATGTTGCACAGGGAAAGTAGAAAGTGGTAAACAGTATATTTCTAGAGCATCATTTACAGAGACAAAGAGTTGATACTGAATTCTCTTCCGAATCGCTAGAAGGGATACTTGTGAGATTACTGGGATCTTTTTCTGAGAAGCAGGAGACTTCCATTTGCTCTCCATTTAATGTCATGCTGTCTAGAAGAAACAGTTGAGATATTAAAGAGATCTCACTTGTGATTTGTCTTTCCAACGGGTGAATTTGTTCTCCGGGGCTCCTGTTGTGTTTCACAGAGGTGAGAATGCAAAACTCAAGACCTTCTGTTGGCACCTGGGTTTGATAAACTAGAAAACTGTCTGCTTCCCTTCAAGAGCTAATATGCATGAAAGAGGTTCATTTGCATTTTAAATGAGTAATTCTGTCTGTTAGTGACCTGTTGATTTCCATTATCACCATGCATTCATGCCGTGACACCCTTGAGAACAGCATATCAGTATGTTCCTGGTTTCTCCAAAAACAAAACAAATAAATAGTTTTCAAAGGGTTTTACGTGGGCAAAACTCTGATTCATGCTGCCTAATGAGTGAAGTCACCAGTGTGTTTGCTGTTTTTCTGTTTTATTTCTATGCGTCCAAGACTTTTTCAAACTTAGTAATGAATATATGAACGCCTGACGCCGTCTGTGTGTGTCTGATGATCGCTGGACTTGATAAACACTTTTGGCACCCGTGCACTGGGACAGGATGTGTGTATTTACTGTTTCCCGACAGTTTTCAAACAATAATCAGCTAGACAGTCACGGTGAGCTGCCATCAGAAACATGATGTGAATCATCTATCGGCTGTTGATGTGAAACTCATGTAGCCTTCAGATGGAAGACGGTTTCTGCTTGAGAAAGCTGCAAAATAAAGAGAAATTAGAAAAGTATTGCAACAGTCATTTTATTGAAGTATATAGTATATAAATATATATTTATTGTCTGATAAAATCATCCTATGGGGATGTCCTCAAGTAGAAAAACCAAGTCATAAATAAAGTTTTAAAATAAAGTAAACTTTTTTGGGGGGTGGGGGGGGGGGGGGTTGGTAGGTTCAGTCTGTTGTGATTACTGTGTGTCCTCATATGGAAAGCAAGATAAACTTGTGTTTTGAATACACTTGAAAAAAGGTAATACCAATGTACTTTTATATATAACATGGTACTGAATGATTATGTACCATGGTACATTAATGTATCTTATATATATTTATCTTATATACACACACACACACACCCACACATATATACACACACATCTACAATATAGAATGTGTGTGTGTGTGTGTGTATGTGTGTAGTGTGTGTAGTGTGTGTGTGTGTGTGTGTGTAGTGTGTGTGTGTGTGCGTGTGTGTGTGTGTGTGTGTGTGTGTGTGTGTGTGTGAGTGTGGGCGGGTTTAAGTGGTTTACGAGGACTTTTTTTTTAGGTTATAAACTGGTAATTACAAGTGTATTATGCTATAAATGTGGTTTATGAGGACATTTCTTGTGTCCCCATAATTCAAATCACTTAAAAAACATACTAAACGATGTTTTATTGAAAATGTAAAAATACAGAAAGTTTTTTGTGAGGGTTAGGTTTAGGGGTAGGGTTAGGGTTAGGGGATAGAATCTATAGTTTATACAGTATAAAAATCATTATGTCTATGGAGAGTCCTCATAATGATAGCTGCACTAACATGTGTGTGTGAGTGAATGTGTGTGTTTGTGTGTGTGTGTGTGAGTGTGTGTGTGTATGAGTGTGTGTGTGTGTATGAGTGTGTGTAGTGTGTGTGTATGAGTGTATGAGTGTGTGTGTGTATGAGTGTATGAATGTGAGTGTGTGTGTGTGTATGAGTGTGTGTGTGTGTGTGTGTATGTGTGAGTGTGTGTATGTCTGTGTGTGTGTGTGTGTGTGTGTGTGTGTGTGTGTGTATGAGTGTGTGTGTGTGTGTGTGTGTGTGTGTGTGTGTGTGTGTGTGTGTGTGTTATATCGGTGAAAACCATATATGAACATACATATATATTTTTGGCATATATTGCCAAATATCGAATTTCTGTACCATGGCAAGGTGCAAAAACTTGGTATTATTATAGTTTTTCCATGCATGGCATATTTTTATGGTAATACTGTACCAAAACTATACCATATGCAAATCCTATAAATAGTACCTTACAGAAGAATATTACTAATAATAATAATCTGATGACCATGTACATGGTACTTCAATTGTAGTCTACTTCAAAGAATATCATGGTACGTCCATCATGGTAATGGGCAAAATTACTGTATTATCATCTTCATAAAAAGTGCATTGTTGTGGAGTAAATGATATTTGAGTTTCTTTCAACAAACCCACACATACCTGTAAACACACTAGTGTCAACACGCCCTTATTAATTGAATCAGGCAGAAAGTGTTCTGTCAGAGTTCACACGCCCTTCTCATCAGAACACATGAATAATAACTTCTGTTATCACCTCATGATGAAATGCAAACAGCTCATGATCGATTGATGATCGATTCCCATTCTCAGCGGATGCGCGAGCGCAGGTGTGAAGCACCATCAGCATGAAAATAACACACCTTACACACCGAAAGCACCTCGTGTGTACCTGTGAACTCATTTCGGAAACGCTAATACACACACAGAGCATTTGCTGTGTATATTGTGGTGTTTAGTTCTGTCTCACATGTCTGTTAACGGAGATAATTGGACTATAACGACCATGAGAATCTCCCATTACAACACAGTCATCACAGCGAGACTGTTTTTAATTTAGCTAGAATTATGCCATAAATGTTACATTTGCTGTAATATATTTTACTAATTATTTTGTTCTATTTGTAGTTATAATTTATATATTAATTAGAATAAAATCTAAAACAAATAATCTTAAATTAAACTACAAGAATTATAAATAACTTCTTAAATTTGAACATTTTTAAATAATAATATTTGATATATTTAATACGTTATCATTTATTATAGTTTAATACAGTTACAATAGAAATGAGAATAATTATGCTAATTATAAATAAATTGTATATAATAATTTCCCACATGTGCAAGTTTTAAATAATGTACTATATACAAATGTTATTTGCTATAATGTATTATAGTTTAATATAATTATAATATAAATTAAATAATCATATATAATTTTGATAATGATTAATAAATTGTATATAATAATTTCCTACATGTGCAAGTTTTTAAATTACGCATTATATTTTAAATAATAATATTTTATCAAATTAATACGTTATAATTTATTATCATTGAATAGAATTATAATAGAAACAAAAACAATTATACATAATTATGATAATGACAAATAAATTGTTTATAATAATTTCCTACATGTGTAAGTTTTAAAATTATGCATTATATATTAAATAATAATAATTTATAGAATTATATTTGATAATTTATAATAGTTGAATAGAATTATAATAGAAATAAAAACAATTATACATAATTATGATAATGATAAATAAATTGTTTATGATAATTTTCTACATGTGCAAGTTTTAAAATAATTTATAACATATGAAATAATAATATTTATATATTTAATGCAGAATGAATGTTTAGCCTAATAACAAATAGCTAAATAAATATAAATTATATTTAAAAAAAATAAACAAATATTTATGAATACTAGAAATAACGTAGGCTATAATTCATTAGATTTAGCAATTATTAATCCACATTATTTATTTGAGACTCTAAAAGACCCTTAAAAATGGCTGAAAATACAAAACATTAAGCAAAACAAGCGAATCCGTTTATCAAACTTTTTAAGTGCATCCTACACCAATAAAACCCCGTCAGACAAAGAAACACACTGTTGGGTTGGTGTGGTTCATTTATTTGTATTCTCAGTGCATGCACTCGATAAAGCGAACAAGCTGAAATCTCTTCCTCCTTTCACCCCTGCTGGAGTTTATTGCGCGTTTCCTTTCTCATGAATAACGCGTTGTGTTGCGGCTCTATAGTCATGTTTAACATGTGCATGGAGAGGTAAGGGTCCCGGGGCCCCTGAGAGGTTTCCGGATCGCTTGATATATGACCGCACCGCTCATTCGGCCACTTTATTATTTTGTGATTTTATTATTCCATTATCCTCCATTATTCAGAGCCTTTCAAATCCTGTAGAGGGGGAAATGGCCCTATACTAGCATACGGAGAGGAGGGGATTTAACAAACCATCATGACTTACAATAGAAGCCATTATTATTATTATTATCATAATTGGCATATTAATAATTTTCTAGTGCTGCTGTTCTCCCATGCAAATAAAAACAATGCATTTTATACAGACAATAAAAGCAAAATAAGTTCTCATATTTGCAAGAGATGAGAATCAAGTTTGATTTCATCCGACCTTTTAAATGTCAGTTCAGAAGTATGCAGGCTACTGTATGCTCTTATTAAAGTTATATTTTGAGTGCTTACAGCTTTAACAATTCTCATCAACACTAAATGAAAGTGTTCCTCATTACAGTTTTTTTTTTCATTCTTGAAAGACTAGAACAAGCTTTTCTGAAGACCATATTGAGATACACCACAGACTCACTGAGGGGAAATATAGTTGCTTTGGTTCCTCAGTGAATATGCATTGTGTGAGTTACTTGTGTAGGACATCTAGAGAAATAAAAGATCCCCACACAGCCTTTGATTCTGCCAGGGGGCTGATGGGCGTTGAAGCACATTAAAATGTGAATCATCTAAACCAGAGCTTTAGTGACTTAAAAATACCCCAAAGGAAGCTCTATAGATGGGGTGATTATTGCATGGGTGGACAAGTGGAGGGTAGCTGAAAATGTGAGTGAAATGGCTTTTAGAAAAGGACAACAATGTGAAATCTAGACTTTTAAAAATCAAGTTCTTCAATGGTTCTTTGGTTCAGCAAGAGTCCTCAAGAACCGTGTTTGGCTGTATATAGAGTTGCCATGTGGTGCTTTGGAGAATAGATTTTCATATCCATGTTCTTTAAAGCACCAGAAGGTTACAGAGATTGCATTAAAAATAAAAAGAGTATAAAGTGTCTCGAGCAAACTTAAACAGGTTCTCTAATGATATCAGACAAGCAAAACCCTGATTTATGATCGGAGCCTTGCCTTTTAGTTTTTAACTAACTATCTTAAACTTTAAATTCATACGTATGGCCCTTTAAAAAGTTAAAGAGATAAAAATGAGAATAATAATATTAAAATAATATTTTAAAGAGTGTAGGGGTGGGATAGGATCACTTATGTGGAAAAATCAATGTTTTTGTAAACATTGCAGGGCTTACTCTAATAATAATAATAATAATAATAATAATAATAATAATAAACATTTTTTTTTCAGGTTAATTGTACTCTTAAGATAAAAGGTATAATAGAATATTTTATTTTTGTGAATTGGCCTATTATTATTAGGCTCTTTATAATATTTTTGGTTCTAACAGGAACCCTAAAGTTTAAAAATGATGAGAGGAAAAGATGCCAGACTGTTGAACTGTTTAAAAAATATGATTTGTTTGTAAATGTGTATTAAAGGTTGATTTTCGCAGGTGAAGAGTTTCTGGGGCATCTGAGGTTCCGTTCCGCCCCTTCACGAGCGCAGTATAAATCCGCGTCCCGCTCGCGCTGACGGTCCAGACACACGCGCAACTCGCGCTCTGACGCGACGCGATATAAAACACTGAAGTCAGGAGAGACATCTAAGCTCAGTTACAACGAGAAGAACTGTATCACTGAGTTATTTCCATTTGTATATGATTATTTATTGATCTTGTGGTGAAGAAGAAGGATTTACGCAGTGGTGATGGAGGTGCTACGGTTGCTGTGCATTCTCGGTTGCGCATCGGTCGCATCGGCTCAGGGTTCGAGACTCAAGACACCAGCGCTGCCCATCCAACCCGAGAGAGAACTAATGATATCTAAAGGCTTATCCGGTAAGTGTCACACTCTTAAACATAAAGGATGAATCAAGAACTTTCTAACCTCCAAAGAACCCTTCAGCCAACTCAAGAACACTCACTATACAGGCTGGCTATAAGATTATTTGGAGGTCCAAATCAGAATCTGGTTAATCTTAGAAGATCTATATGGCCATCTCAAGAACCCTACAAGGTTCGTCGGTGGTTCTTAGTTTCAGCAAAACAACCCTCTTCTTATCAAGAACCATTTTCAATGCATACACTTTTAAATAATGGTTCCAAAAAGCTTCTACGGTCTGTTTTCATTGGAATACCATTAAAACTGCCACAAAGATATTTTAATGAGTTCTTAAGGGAACCATGTTTTAAATACCCAGAAATCCAAATCTGTTATAGACAAACCTATAATGAAACATCAACACTGAGAAAGAAAGAAAGAAAGTGCTAGTAAACGTAACAGACCATATTTTCAAGTAAAGGCTACACACAATTCTTGATGGCTTTAATTAGAAATACAAGTACATTTTACTCACTCGTTGTGCATTTTATTCAAGCAATGTTGCACTAAATTAAGCCATGCTATTAAAAGTGTGCTATCATTTCAATGCATTTTAACATAGTAAGTAATGTACCACATGACACACAGAAGCTGTATGCATGCTTTATAGTCTATTAGACAACATCGCCTTGCATTCATAGAGCAAGAATCAAGATCCAAAGTTGTGCATGCAGACCTCAACACTTGGTGCATGAAACATGATAATAAGAAACATGCTGGCAATTTTGAGTTGAAAATGAACTCAACGAAATAAACAAAAACAGTGTAAATCCTCTTGCAAACAGTGAACCATGCAAGCTCATTCATTATTCAAGCCGGTGCATGCTGGGAACACCAGCTTCGAAAAGTTAAGTAAAATGTACTTATTTTATTTACCTGTGAAATGTACTCAGATTAGCAAATAAATATGACTAGGTTTTCTCCATTAGGACTGATACATGATGATGCATTGTAAAGATAATAAACAATTCTAATTAATATTTACTTATTAGCTAGAGTTTTCATTTTTGCATGTTTGAATTGAGTACAAATGTAGAATTTACTTAATATTTTCAAGTTCACACGTAAACTAACTTATTCAGTGTAGAAAGTACTTAATCTTTTCTGCTATTCTGACTTAAACAAAAAATCAATAGTTTTAATCTCCAAAGAAACATGTTCTTGATAAGAAGATTCTTGGCATAAACTTAGAACTATTAAAGATGCTTTATATAGAAAGTTATTAGAAATTAGACAATTTAGCAAAATTACTTTTATACTTATATCTGTGAAGAATATTGGCACTTGTTCAAATCTTTCTTGCCCAAGAGACTTTGATGCAATTTCAAAGACATTTCTTTGCGATTGGCGTCTACGTGATCATATTACAGTTTGTGTGTGTGTGTCTTTGAGTGTGTGTTTAGTTTAACAATAAATTGTTTAATAGTCTCGCTCTATAAAAGGAGGCAGTAAACTGTAACTGATGATAACTGAATCCGTTCCAGATGCCATAAACGTTTTAACGCCAAATTTACTCAAATCTCTCATTCTCTCATCAAAACAAAGCAAAAGAAATGTTTTGGTTACCAGTGCTGCTGTCTGATGTGGGTGTATGATTTCATTAGGAGAGATGAAATCATATTTGCTGCTTGTCATTGTTTAAGTAAAGTCATGTGCCTGAATGTCTGGCTCAGAAATAAGCTTTTTTTTTTACACATTCCGGACCACAAAATTAAAGCACATACACACACACTATAAAGGTCTGCGTGTACAAGAAAATGTTGATCACGTGTTGCATATGTTTATTTTCTTAAAGGTTGCTCCTTTGGTGGACGCTTTTATTCCCTGGAGGACACGTGGCACCCGGATCTTGGCGAACCATTTGGCATTATGCACTGTGTTATGTGTCACTGTGAACCGGTAAGGCCTCACACACACACACACACACACACACACACACATATTCACTTCAGTTGTGTGTTCATAGGAATTCTAAGCATTTTTCTCTTTGAGCAGCAGAGTAGTCGCCGTGGAAAAGTGTTCGGGAAGGTGAGCTGTCGGAATATGAAACAGGACTGTCCCGAACCGACCTGCGATGACCCCATCCTGCTCCCGGGACGATGCTGTAAAACGTGTCCAAAAGGTAAAACACCCACACACACACACACACACACACACACACACACACACACACACACACACACACACACACACACACACATACACACTACACATACACACACACACACACACACGTGTGTGTGTTTTTCTACGTCTGGTGAGACTTAACAAATGGAAACACAGTCCAGCATTTTGGAATGTCACACCGTTATACGGGAAAACAGTGTGCTTGTGTGTGAGAGAATGATGGAAACGTTTGGTCGGCGCTATTTTTCGTGGATGGATGGATGATGATTGAAAGAGAGTGAGGATGGATGGAGTATTGGGTCATGTTTGAGCGTAACTAAAACTAGAACATGTTCAGATACTGGAATATCGACTATATTATACGCTCTAGAATTCTACGGGCCTTTTTCAGGATAATCGCCAAACCTTTTTCTAGTGTCTACGTGCTTTACGACATCATTCTAAGGTGGGGGTTTCCATGGTTACAGGTGACTCGGAGAGGAAAGAGGTGGAGTCTCTGTTCGACTTCTTCCAGGAGAAAGAGGATGATCTGCAGAAGTCTTACAACGACAGATCATACATCAGCTCTGAAGACACCAGCAACAGAGACAGCCGGACAGGTGAGACTCTTTCTGTCTCGCTCTTTCATTTCGTGTCTCTATAGCTAGTGCAGGTGCACAAACACCTTTGTAATGGGCTTTAGTCAGAGTTGATGTCATATTTAATTCAAAACAAATGGCCATGATTGCAAGATGATGTCATCAGTATTTTTGGCCCATATTCCGTGAACAGAAATTTAACATGAAGTCTGCCCTGACTAAGGTTCATTTAGGTGACACACATATCTAGATTTTTATACTTCTGAATTATGAAGTCAGATTAAGCCTGATGAAATGGATTAATTTTTTTCTCTGTTTCTCTAGATTTTGTGGCATTGTTGACGGGTTCAATGGACTCTTGGCTGCCGAGATCAAATGGTGTGGCACGAGCACGTTTCACTCTCACTCGAACGAGTCTGATGTTCTCTATTACATACCAGAGGTGACACACACACACAAAACTCACACACACACATATAAGAACACATGTGATGTCAATGGCTCAAACTCATCTCTCTCTCATTCCATAATTTCACATATTCATCTGTTTCAGGATGAACAGACCAAGTGTTATCACGTTCCTCGACTCCGATGGAAACACAGTGTTTGAGTTCAGAGTTCCATGGACAGAGACAGACATGGTAAGCACATCTGTCTGTCTATCTATCTATCTGTCTCTCTATCTATCTATCAGCCTGTCTATTGTTCTGTCTGTCTATCTATCAATTTATCTATCTGTCTGTCTGTCTATCTGCCTGTCTATCGTTCTGTCTGTCTGTCTGTTTATCTATCTATCTATCTATCTATCTATCTATCTATCTATCTATCTATTTATCTATCTATCTGTCTGTCGTCTTCTCTATCTATCTGCCTGTCTATCATTCTGTCTGTCTGTCTTATCTATCTGTCTATCTATCTATCTATCTATCTATCTATCTATCTATCTACAGTTGAAGTCAGAAGTTTACATACACTTAGGTTGAAATCATTAAAACTAATTTTGGCAAATAGTTTAGGACATCTATTTTGTGCATGGCACAAGTGATTTTTCCAACAATTGTTTACAGACTGATTATTTCACTTTCAATTGACTATATCACAATTCCAGTGGGTCAGAAGTTTACATACACTAAGTTAACTGTGCCTTTAAGCAGCTTGGAAAATTCCCGAAAATGATGTCAAGCCTAATTTAGCTTCTGATTGGATAATTGGAGTCAATTATCCAATCTGTGGATGTATTTTAAGGCCTACCTTCAAACTCTGTGCTTCTTTGCTTGACATCATGGGAGGATCAAAAGAAATCAGCCAAGACCTCAGAAAAAAAATTGAGGACCTCCACAAGTCTGGTTCATCCTTGGGAGCAATTTCCAAACAACTGAAGGTACCACGTTCATCTGTACAAACAATAGTACACAATATAAACACCATGGGAACACGCAGCCATCATACCACTCAGGAAGGAGATGCATTCGGTCTCCTAGAGATGAACGTAGTTTGGTGTGAAAAGTGCAAATCAATCCCAGAACAACAGCAAAGGACCTTGTGAAGATGGTGGAGGAAACAGGTAGACAAGTATCTATATCCACA
Organism: Myxocyprinus asiaticus; assembly: GCF_019703515.2. Taxonomy (NCBI): domain Eukaryota; kingdom Metazoa; phylum Chordata; class Actinopteri; order Cypriniformes; family Catostomidae; genus Myxocyprinus; species Myxocyprinus asiaticus. The sequence goes on from NC_059382.1 coordinate 1,641,295, forward strand.
GTAAAACAAGTCCTATATCAACATAACCTGAAAGGCTGCTCAGCAAGAAAGAAGCCAGTGCTCCAAAACTGCCATAAAAAAGACAGACTACAGTTTGCAAGTGCACATTGGGACAAAGATCTTTTTGGAGAAATGTCTTCTGGTCTAATGAAACAAATTGAACTGTTTGGCCATAATGACCATCGTTATGTTGGGAGGAAAAAGGTGAGGCTTGCAAGCCGAAGAACACCATCCCAACCGTGAAGCATGTGGGTGGCAGCATCATGTTGTGGGGGTGCTTTGCTGCAGGAGGGACTGGTACACTTCACAAAATAGATAGCATCATGAGGAAGGAAAATTATGTGGATATATTGAAGCAACATCTCAAGACATCAGCCAGGAAATTAAAGCTCGGTGGCAAATGGTCTTCTAAATGGACAATGACCCCAAGCATACCTCCAAAGTTGTGGTAAAATGTCTTAAAGACAACAAAGTCAAGGTATTGGAGTGGCCATCACAAAGCCCTGACCTCAATCTGATAGAAAGTTTGTGGGCAGAACTGAAAAAGCATGTGTGAGCAAGGAGGCCTACAAACCTGACCAGTTCTGTTCAAACTGAGTTTAAATGTGTTTGGCTAAGGTGTATTTAAACTTCTGACTTCAACTGTATCTATCTGTCTGTCTGTTCAATACATGTTTGCTGGTACTTCATGTATAAGTTTGTATGTGTGTGCTTGCAGATTTGTGGAATTTGGAGGAACCTTCCAAAGTCTCACATCCGTCAACTGGAGGCAGAGCAGCTCCATGTTTCTATGACAACCACTGACACCAGGAAGGAAGAGATACAGGGCAAAATCATCAAACACAGAGCGCTGTTTGCAGGTGTGTGTGTGCTTTAACTGTATTTCCATCAAAACTATGTCACTCAATGAACAGTTCAGATTATTCGTTTTATTTCATTCTCAGTTCATTAGATGTTTATTTTATATCCTGCTGTTTGCTGGACAGAAACATTCAGTGCGATTCTGACATCTGAAGAAGTGCATTCTGGGATGGGTGGAATCGCCATGTTGACTCTCAGTGACACAGAAAACAATCTGCATTTCATCCTGATACTGCAGGGACTCATTCCACACACAGAGAAAGGTGAGCACACACACACACACACACACACACACACACAGAGCCATGATTCTACTTACTTTATAATTAATGTGATTTAATTCGTTATTTTATCAGGCCAGTTTAGCCCTTCTACAGTCATTTTTACAGGTTGAAATGTATCGTTTTTAAGAAATGTAATAAAACTATCTTCACTAAAGTAATAAGTTATGCATTTCTGGTATTTAGACTTAATTTACCTCTAAATGACTAAATTACCATTAATCTATCTATCCATTAATTTGTGTATAAAATAAACACATTTCATATTAATTTCACTTAATAAAAAACATACACTTCATTAAACTGAAAAAAAAAAAAAATATCAAAATGTGTCATGCATTTAGAGAATCTGCTGCTATCTCCTGGGGAAAAAAAATATTCGCATGAAATGACAATTATAACCAGTAGATGGCTGCAGCGAACCACACATGCTGCCTGGTTACTGTAGACCAATATTGTGACCAAGTTAATTTCTAGATATTATCAGAAGTTTTAAATTTGGCTATGCATTTTAGATATTTGTCAAAGTTTAGCATTTTTTTATGCTTGCAGCCAAACCTGACCATGGTGTTACAAAGAGAAGATTTAGAGTAAACATTTTATTACAAACCATTTATTTTGCAAACATGAAAATTCTATTAAAATTCAGACAGCGTATGAAAATTGCAAGATAATAAAAGAAAGATAATGAACAGCAATAAACAAATTATTCATAACAAAACAGTAAAAAATAAATAAATAAATAAATAAAAACAGTAAAGAAGAAAGTGTGTGTGTGTGTGTGTGTTGAGCTGGCAATTAAAAAAAACAGTAACCAAGCCTGGTACCATTTAGATGAAGGAACCCATTTTTTATTATAAAAACAAAAGTCAAATTGGTATAGATGGTGTGGCTCCCACACCTAAGTTCTGTATACGTGTGTGTGTGTCTGTGTGTTTGAGTGAAAGATAGAGAGTGTGTGTATGTGTTAAAGTCTAATTCTTTGTTTTTTCTTGTGTTCGGTCAAATTTGACCAGGAACACAAAAGGTGAAACACCTAGATTCATAGAATCAGTTCAGATTTTTTGTGTGTGTGTTCAGATAGCAAATGTTGGAAAAGTCACCAAACTTGTACTGCTCTGAAGAATAAAATAAATAAATAAATAAATAAAAAATAAATAAATATATATATATATATATATATATATATATATATATATATATATATATATATATATATATATATATATATTATACAGATATATATACAATATATACTGTATAAATATATAAAAATATAATCGGTCAAAAATGACCGAAGACAGTAGAATAATTAGCAATTTGAAAGACTGTCACTGGTATCAAAACAAATGAACTCAAATAAATGTCTGATTCTGTTTTTGAAAGTCGTTTTGGTGATTACAACAATAATATACACAGAAACACATAAAGCAGCACTTAGAAAAAAAAAATGGGAAACTGAATGAATGATAATTTAATGTCTTTGTTTTATTTTTAGCTTCTGTAAAGGTGCCGGTGAGAGTGAAATTGATGTACCGACAACACCTGCTGAGAGAAATACGAACCAATATCTCTGCAGACGTGAGTTCACATATACACACACACACACACACACACACACACACACACACACGCTTTCTCTGTCAATCGTTATTCTCCAAACATTTGCTCCTCACTTTGTTGTGAAAATGTGTGTGTGTTGTGTTTTTTCAGTGTGTATATTTACTCTAGCTTTGTGTTTTGTGTCTAGTCAAATTTTTCTTCTCCCTGGAGATTCTAGACATTTCCGGAGTGATTATAAACTTTAAAAACATGCATTCTTACCCCCTCTCTCTCTCTCTCTCTCTCTCTCTGTGTGTGTGTGTGCAGGACTCGGACTTTGCTGAAGTTATGTCGGATCTCAACAGTCGGGAACTCTTCTGGTTGTCTCGCGGGCAGCTGCAGATCACTGTGGAAACGGAAGGTCAAAACCCCCATCAGATCTCGGGATACATTTCTGGGAAAAGATCATGTGACAGTGAGTGCAGCCAATCAACTACAACCATGTTATAAATCTAAGACGAGGTCTTTAAATACATCACAATCTGTCTGTCTGCTGCGACTTTGCTGTTTTATCCCGTGATTTATTGTGTATTATGAGTTATATTACTGTTGTGCTGAGAGAGGTCAAAGTTCAAATATTCTAGGAACCGTTTGGGACTCTAGATTAAACGAGAATATCTGTGTGTGTTTGACTCATGTCTGTGTGAGGCCTCTTGTGTCCACAGCAACACACACACACACACACACACACACACACACAGGCGGGCGCTGCCAAGGTCTCACTGTGCTGGCGTTCTTCTGTCTGATTCCAGCTGCAGAATTATAACAGTTTGACGTGATGTGTGAAGAATTCAAACCCAAACGAACCGGAGCAGTTCATGCTCTGTTTACTTCTTTCTTTCTTCTATTTTCTCTCGCCTCATTTTCTGGGCATTACATCATTCTAGCCGTGACCTTTGACCCTTCATGTGGGTTTAATTGTTTGAGTCTCTCTGGACTTGATTGTGTTTGCCTCATCTTCCTTCTCTCACCCGAGAATATTTTTAGAGTTTTATTTCAAAAGGAATTCAGGAAATGAGTGAATATTGAAATTATGTGAAACTTAAACTCTTTTGCTCTCTTTCTCAGCTCTTCAGAGTGTGATGTCCAGCAGTTCTGCTTTGGTTCCTGGAAAAACAGGTGGCGTTGGTTCGGCAGTTTTCACATTACATCACAACGGCTCTTTGGATTACCAGGTAATGAAATGTTCAACCATTTATTGCTTTAACATAACAGATTTACAACACATTGATGTGAAAGTGTTTTCCCCTTCCTGATTTCTTCTGTTTTTGTGTATTTTCATACTAAATTGTTTTAGATCTTCAAACAAAGGCAACCTGAGTAGACACAAAATGCAGTTTTAATATATATATATATATATATATATATATATATATATATATATATATATATATATATATATATATATATATATATATTATTGAAGAAAAAAGTTATCCAACACCTATAACACCCATGTGAAAAACTAACTGCCCCCTTAAACTTAATATCTGGTTGTGTCACCTTTAGCAGCAACAACTGCAACCAAACACTTCCGATAACTGGAGATCAGTCTTTCACAACGCTGTGGGGGAATTTTGTCCCACTCATCTTTGCAGAACTGCTTTAGTTCAGACACATTGGAGGGTTTTCGAGCATGAACTGCCCTTTTAAGGTCCTGCCACAGCATCTCAATCGGGATCAAGTCAGGACTTTGAAAAGGCCACTCCAAAACTGTCATTTTGAGTCATTCAGAGGTGGACTTACTCCTATGCTTTGGATCATTGTCTTGTTGCATAATCCAGTTGCGCTTGAGCTTCAACTCATGGACTGATAACCGGACGTTCTCCTTTAGGATTTTCTGGTCGAGAGCAGAATTCATGTTTCCCTCAATTATTGCAAGTCTCCCTGAAGCAGCAAAGCATCCCCACACCATCACACTCCCACCACCATGCTTGACCGAAGGTATGATGTTCTTTTTGTGGGATTCTGTGTTTGATTTACACCAGATGTAACGGGACCTCTGACTTCCAAACAGTTACACTTTCAACTCATCAATCCACTGAACATTCTCCCAAAAGCTTTGAGGATCATCAGGGTGTGTTTTGGCAAAATTCAGACGAGCTATAATGTTCTTCTGGGTTTGCAGTGGTGTTCACCTCGCCACTCTTCCATGGATGGTATTTTTGCCCAGAGTCTTTCTGATAGCGGAGTCATGAACAGTGACCTTTATTGATGCGAGAGAGGCCTGCAGTTCCTTGGATGTTGCCCTTGGCTTTTTTGTGACTTCCTGGATGAGTTGTTGCTGTGCTCTTGGAGGAATTTTGGAAAGTCGGCCACTTCTAGGAAGGTTCACTACTGTGCCAAGTTTTCTCCATTTGGAGATAATGGCTCTCACTGTGGTTCTTTGGAGTCCCAGAGACTTTGAAATAGATTTGTAACCCTTCCCAGACTGATTTCAATCACCTTTTTCCTCATTTCTGGCATAGTGTGCTACTGGGTGAGACCTTTTAGCCAACTTCAAGCTGCTGAAAAAGTACTATTTAGGTGTTGATTTGATTGAACAGGGCTGGCAGTAATCAGGTCTGGGTGTGTCTGGTCCAGCTGAACCCCATTATGGGGATTTGGGGATTTTGTAACTAAGGGGGCAAATACATTTTCACACAGGCCCAGTTGGTATTGGATAACTTTTTTGCTTCAATAAATAACATTTATCATTTAAAAACTGTATTTTGTGTTTACTCAGATTGCCTTTGCTTTATGTTAGATTTTGTTTAAATTTTTTAAATAATTGAGTATGAGATATACACAAAAACTGAAGAAATCAGAATGGGGGCAAATACTTTTTCACAGCAATGTATAACTAATCAGTAAAAGTGTCAGTTTCAGCATTATTTTTAGGTCTACTCCCATTGTGTCAATTTTTTTTGCAGCAGTTCAGCATTGTAACCAATCACAGACATGCTCGTCACTTGCTTTCTGTGAATACTATTGTCAAATTTTGAATGCTGCTATCAGGCACTGATAAACAATACTACAATAAACTGACAACAATAAAGTAATTCATGAATACAGTTCTCAGCTTGTTTTGGATGTGCATATACCCCACACATAATAAATATGTTCATGTAAACTCTATTAATTGAAATTAGTCACATTTACTTTGTGATTTAAATGAGTAATTAGTTTGTGATTACACAGTTATATCAAGGGAAATAATCAACACTTATATTCCTGATTCCAAATTCCTGATTACTTTATCAACCCAGTTGAATGTTTAATTTGTTCCGATCTCGTGCACAGGTGCTGGTGGCGGGCCTGACTAGCGCGGTGGTCAGCCTGACAATCGAGATGAAACCACGGCGGCGCAGTAAACGCAGTGTACTTTATGACGTCACAGTGGATTATTCTGCGACGGAGGAGCGGGGCAGCGGACGAGCGGCGGGCAGCTGTAGTCGCGTGGAGGCTCGACACATTCACATGCTGCTACAGAACGAACTGTTCATTAACATCGCAACAGCTGAACAGCCTGAGGGCGAGTTACGTGGACAGATACGAACGTTGCTGTACAACGGACTGAACGCACGCAGACACGGTAAGAGAAAAACCAGATACAGAAAAATTCACAAAAACTGAGATGTAATCACAAAAAATGTAATGCACGAAAAATGACTTAAAATGTAATGTGTGTGTGTGTGTGTGTGTGTGTGTATATATGTGTGTATATATATATATATAACAAAAGAAAAAAAAAGCAAAACTATATTACTCCCAAAATTCAAAATATTGGGATTTGGAAATTAATTTCATGATTTTTTTTATATACAATTCTTAATATAACATTCTAGTAATATCTATTTTTATATATTGATATATTTAATTTTACTGGTTAGAGAAAATCAATTCACAGTGTAATTATTCTGAAGAATAATTATTAATAAAGTATTAATGACATAAAAGCATGGCACAAAATTTTGTTTTTTTTTATATGGATAAATCATTTTGTTAATCAGTATTTCTATCGTATTTTCCAGTAAAAATATCTAAACGACTTAAAAACAAGATATATTTACTGAAAATATTAAGACTTGTTTGTCTTGGATTAATTATAGTAATATAATTAAAAAAAAATTTGATTACTGTTCATCTCGCTAGAGCTTCCGGTTCCTCTGGCGGGTCAGTTCGTGTCTCCTCCGGTTCGTACCGGTGCGGGAGGTCACGCGTGGGTCTCGGTGGACGATCAGTGTCATCTGCACTACGAGATTGTCGTTAACGGCCTCAGCAAGAGCGAAGACGACACCATCAACGCCCACCTGCACGGATTGGCCGAGATCGGTGAAATGGTCGACTCAGCCTCCAATCACAAGAGACTTCTCACTGGCTTCTATGGTCAACAGGTAAACAAATAAACACCAGGAAACAAGCTCAATCTTCAACATAATTCGGCATCATTTACACCTGATTATAATGTAAACTACATGATTACAGGACGACAACAGTGTGTTTGCTTTGGCTGCTCCGGTGTCATCATGCCAGAAACAACAAACACAATTCTGCTGTGATTTATTAAAATACTTTGAGGGAATTCTTTCCAGTATGTTTATATAAAGCGGGCACATTCTCTCACAAACTGAGTCCAGAAATGCGTTTCCAGTCCAAAGATGTTCAATTCTGCTTTAGCATAAAGATTGCATGCCTCTTCTTGCCGATTAATTGTGTTGCACACAAATTTACACCGATACACATGGTTTGAACTGTCTCTCTCTCTGTCCGTCTGTCTCTCTTCCTGTCTGTCTCTCTTCCTGTCTGTCTCTCTTCCTGTCTGTCTCTCAGGCTCAGGGTGTGTTGAGGGATATAAGTCTCAAGTTATTGAGGCATTTGGACGAGGGCATGGCTTATATTCAGGTCAGCACCAAAATGAACCCAAGAGGAGAAATACGAGGACGGGTGAGTACAGACATTTATTTTACTTTTAGCTATCTAAATGAGGACAAATCTTAGACTTCCAGTAAGCTAATTATTCGATCTTTCCTCTTTTCCAGATTCATGTTCCTAACAGCTGTGAGTTCGGGTCCCGCAGTGAGGTGGTAGAAGAGGCAGAGTTTGATGACCTTGTGTTTGTCCGTGACCCGTCAGAACTGAAGAAAGACCCGCACACGTGTTTCTTTGAGGGAGAACATCATGCTCATGGATCGCAGTGGATACCACAGTACAACACCTGCTTTAGCTGCTCCTGCCAGGTAACACACATACACACAGGTATAGTTTGCATTTCCCGTCTCTTTTGTATTTGACCGGACTTGTGTTTTAATATTGTGCATGAAATGTTTTATTCTTTGCAGAAGAAGACAGTGATCTGTGACCCCATGATCTGTCCTGCACTCTCGTGTCCTCACACCGTCCAGCCCGATGACCAGTGCTGCCCTGTCTGTGATGGTGAGTCTCAAATATTGTGTAAAAAGTAGCACTGTTGATTTAATGCAAAATTTAATTTAGTGCATTTAATTACATAACATGTTAAAAATATTAACGCAATTAATCATGCCACGGATCCATACATAAATTCGGTAATAAAAGAATGTGCTTACCAATGGAGCAAGTCAAGCTCGATGTGCCACCTTGATGCAGTATGGGGCAGTCAGCGCGACTCTTTAGACAGCACAGTCTTTAGACAGCTGAACCAAGTGCAACAGAAGGAATCTTGAGATGCATTTTTCAAACTTTAAACTACGTTTAACTTGACACAGCATCCTAAAAAACAGTGCTCATGACTAGAGATGCTGAAAACCAATGCAAATGAGACGCACCAAAAGCGTATGTCTGACGCATGAGTGCGTAGACCAGCATTTAAAAATCACTCAGTTGGAATAAGATCAATAATAGAGTTATGTTCCATATTATGGAAATAAAACAAAATATTTTAGGTAAATTAATGCATAATTTCTGCCACAATATATGTATATGTAATGTATTTGAATAAAAAAAAATATATATATATATATATATATATATATATATATATTTCTAATTATATCACTTTATAAATACTGAAATATCTTTTTTTTTTTTTATCTGGCCTTGTCTCGTAAATATTGATATATATATGATATATATATATATTATAGTGGTGTGAAAAAGTGTTTGCCCCCTTCCTGATTTCTTATTTTTTTGCATGTTTGTCACTCTTAAATGTTTCAGATCATCAAACAAGTTTAAATATTAGTCAAAGATAACACAAGTAAACACAATGCAGTTTTTAAATGATGGTTGTTATTATTAAGGGAAAACAATCCAAACCTACATGGCCCTGTGTGAAAATGTGTTTGCCCCACCTGTTAAAACATAACTTAACTGTGGTTTATCACACCTGAGTTCAATTTCTCTAGCCACACCCAGGCCTGATTACTGCCACACCTGTTCTCAATCAAGAAATCACTTAAATAGGACCTACCTGACAAAGTGAAGTAGACCAAAAGATCTTCAAAAGCTAGACATCATGCCGAGATCCAAAGAAATTCAGGAACAAATGAGAAAGTAAGTAATTGAGATCTATCAGTCTGGAAAAGGTTATAAAGCCATTTCTAAAGCTTTGGGACTCCAGAGAACCACAGTGAGAGCCATTATCCACAAATGGCGAAAACATGGAACAGTGGTGAACCTTCCCAGGAGTGGCCGGCCGACCAAAATTACCCCAAGAGCGCAGCGACGACTCATCCAAGAGGTCACAAAAGACCCCACAACAACATCCAAAGAACTGCAGGCCTCACTTGCCTCAGTTAAGGTCAGTGTTCATGACTCCACCATAAGAAAGAGACTGGGCAAAAATGGCCTGCATGGCAGAGTTCCAAGACGAAAACCACTGCTGAGAAAAAAGAACATTAAGGCTCGTCTCATTTTTGCCAGAAAACATCTTGATGATCCCCAAGACTTTTGGGAAAATACTCTGTGGACTGACGAGACAAAAGTTGAACTTTTTGGAAGGTGTGTGTCCCATTACATCTGGCGTAAAAGTAACACCGCATTTCAGAAAAAGAACATCATACCAACAGTAAAATATGGTGGTGGTAGTGTGATGGTCTGGGGCTGTTTTGCTGCTTCAGGACCTGGAGGACTTGCTGTGATAAATGGAACCTTGAATTCTGCTGTCTACCAAAAAATCCTGAAGGAGAATGTCCAGCCATCTGTTCGTGACCTCAAGCTGAAGCGAACTTGGGTTCTACAGCAGGACAATGATCCAAAACACACCAGCAAGTCCATCTCTGAATGGCTGAAGAAAAACAAAATGAAGACTTTGGAGTGGCCTAGTCAAAGTCCTGACCTGAATCCTATTGAGATGCTGTGGCATGACCTTAAAAAGGCAGTTCATGCTCAAACCCTCCAATGTGGCTGAATTACAACAATTCTGCAAAGATGAGTGGGCCAAAATTCCTCCACAGCGCTGTAAAAGACTCATTGCAAGTTATCGCAAATGCTTGATTGCAGTTGTTGCTGCTAAGGGTGGCCTAACCAGTTATTAGGTTTAGGGGGCAATCACTTTTTCACACAGGGCCATGTAGGTTTGGATTTTGTTTTCCCTTAATAACAACCTTCATTTAAAAACTGCATTTTGTGTTTACTTGTGTTATCTTTGACTAATATTTAAACTTGTTTGATCTGAAATATTTAAGTGTGACAAACATTCAAAAAAATAAGAAATCAGGAAGGGGGCAAACACTTTTCCACACCACTGTGTGTATATATATATATATATATATAGAGCCAGACAGGTTATCATTTTTATTTTATTTTGTTATTTCTAAAATGAGATTTACAAAAACATTTACAGAATAACAGAAACATTGTAAGATTCCAACCATAAAAGTTACATTATTTAAAGGGGATTTGTTCATATCATAATAACTTACAAAAGAAAACGCTTTGAACTTTTTGTTATTTAACAATCTTGAAAATTGCAAAAAAATTAATTAAATAAAATTCTACACTGAAATTCTGTACAGTTATAAGTGTGCATATTTCTGCTTATGAATATAAAATTTAGCCAACAAAATACAAAAAGAGATTAATTGTTTCTTTTATTCTTTTTTTTTTTTTTTTTTTTGCAATTAACAATTTCTATTGATTCCAATGACAAATCCAATAAACATAACAGGAAACACGGAATCACGTTACATAAACCTAAACCCTTCCCACCGAACATTCCTACCCCCCACCCAACACAAACACACACACCCCCGTGGCCTGACATCAAACCAATAATGACACACAAAATGAACAAATCAACAGACAGTATTCAGAAAAAAATAAAATAAAGAAATAAAAATAAAAAACAATAAGAACGTACACACACATTCAATATTACCCATCTCCCTCCACCGTCTCCCCGAGAGCCCTCCACAAAATCCAAATACCTACCCAATTTTTATTAAATAATCCCGTGTTGCCCAGCCTTCTACAAACCATCCCCTAAAAAGCCGCACCCTGCCCAACTCCGTGCACCACTCCAAAAACGAGGGCGCTCCAGCTGATTTCCATCCCCTAAGGATGACTTGCCTTCCGATCATGACACCAGCCAGGACCCAACTCTTCATGAACCCATCTCCTACATCAATGACCATCCCAAAAATAGTACAGAGCAGGTGGCGCAGCAATAGAATTGAGATCTGGGAATCCCAAAACGTTGAATCAAATTTTCAAAAGATCTCAATACTCCACTCTCATACAGGTCACTGAGTGTAGTAACCCCCCTCATAATCCAGTCTGACCAGCAGAATACATACATAGTTTAGGGTTGAGCCATAAGCTCGAGGCAACATTTAGATAAATATCTGAATTAAACACTCTGGACACTTTTGTCCATACCGAGTGCAAATGCGAAATAACAGAGTGTGATTTAACTTCTCTGGTTAGATTAGAAAGGCTTTGCAATGGCAAAATAGGGGCAAGAACTTCCTGTTCAATAGAAAACCAGGGAGAGGCTCTCTCAGGTGGAAGCGACCAATGAGCCAAATGCCTGAGACCGAATGCATAATAATAAAACAAAATCTTGGGTAGGCCACCTTTGTCAATCGGCCTATGTAATTTGTTGAAATGTAGTCTGGGTCGTTTACCATTCCAATGAAGGACTTCGCTATGCTATCAAATTGCTTGAAATAAGAGAGGGGGACATCTATAGGGAGTGACTGTAGCAGGTAGTTGAATTTTGGAATACAGTTCATTTTAATAACATTAACCTTCCCAAGCATCGATAAATGTAATGAAGCCCACCTGCTCACATCGCTTAAACCTTTTTATTAAAGGCTCAAAATTAACTCTAACTAAATCACACAAATTTGCTGGGAATAAAATACCCAAATACTTAATGCCCTGTTTGGGCCACTGGAAGGTGCCCGGCTGGAAGGCCATTACTGAACAGTACGCTGTCAGAGACAAAGCTTCGGATTTAGACCAATTGACTTTGTATCCTGTAAACTTGGAAAAGGAATTAATTATTCTGTGGAGGCAAGGCATAGATCTAGTAGGGTCAGAGACAAATAATAAAATATCATCTGCGTAAAGCAGAAGCTTATGCGCCACACCTCCCGCCATCACCCCTGGAAAATCATCCTCCTCATCGCGGCTGCTAATGGTTCCAGGGCAAGACAGAACAATAATGGGGAAAGAGGGCAACCCTGCCGAGTGCTCCTATCCAGAGTAAAATAACCTGAAATTAATCCATTTGTTTGTACCACTGCTACAGGGTGTCTATAAAGTAACTTAATCCAACCAATAAATGTACTCCCGAACTCATACATTTCCAAAATCTTAAAAAGATAATCCCATTCTACCATATCAAACGCCTTTTCGGCATCAAGTGAGATGGCAGCGACTGGAGACTGATCATTCGCTACTGACCACATGATATTGATGAAACACCTAATGGTATCAGAAGAGCTGCAGCCCTGAATAAACCCCACCTGATCTATATGTATAAGAGATGTCATAACTTAATCGGTTAGCCAAAATTTGACAAATTTTTTACATCTAGCTGGATCAGGGAAATTGGACTAACTTTTACACTCGCTTGGATATTTGTCCTTTTTAAGAATCTGACTGATCCGGGCTTGTGTCATGGTTTGGGAAAGCTTTCCATTCTTTAATGATTCCGTATAAATTTCTAACAAAAGTGGAGCCAGTTCTGTAGCATAAGATCTAAATTCAGTGGCAAAACCATCTGGTCCCGGAGCCTTGCCCGTAGGTAGGGACTTAATTACCTCGTCAAGCTCCTCCAAGGTTATCTCAGAATCAAAATAATTTTTTTGCTCAGTAGTTAATTTAGGGAGTTCTAATGGTTCCTCAAATTTTCTAATGTCTTCATCAGTAGACGAAGACGTGGAACTATTGAGATCAAGATAGAATTCTTTAAAGGCATTATTAATATCAATGGCCGAGGTAAAAATTTCACGACCAGCAGATTTCACTGAGGGAATGGTAGAAAAAGACTCTCTCTGCTTTATATGTCTAGCCAAAAGCTTCCCTGCTTTGTCCCCCTTCCCTGCTTTTGCCCTAACCAAAACTCCACCTTCCACGACAAAATAGTATTATATCTATATTTCAATCGGGTCAATTCTCTGAGGCCATCAGATGACATTCGGCGCTCTGCTTCTGCATTTTTAATATTCCCTTCCAACTCCACGAGTTCTCGTGCTTTGGATATTTTGATGAATGAGGCACACTGTATGATCCGACCCCTAAGAACAGCCTTAAGTGCCTCCCAAGCCACGCCCACAGAAAATACTGAGGACCAGTTGGTCTCCATATAAAAATTGATTTCAGTCTTTAACATTTGTTAGAAATCAGGATTTTACAAAAGGGATACATTAAAGCGCCAACTATATGATTTATTTTTCTCCGTATGTGGCAACATCTCTAAACTCACCAGGGCATGCTCTGAGACTAAAATGTTTCCAGTTGAGCAATCAACAACAGATGAAATGAGGGACTTAGATAAAAAAACAAAAAACAATCATCTATTCTAGAATAAATCTTATGGACTGATGGAAAATCTTTTTATAGTCCCTACCAGATGGGTTCAAAAGTTTCCAAATATCTATTAGCCAAAATCAACCTTTGCCCCTGAATTTCAGCTAAAACAATAATGACTCTTCCTAATTTATCATCAATCTGCCCGAGAAATCAGAATTGTAGATGTTTATCTATCAATACAATGACTCCCCTGCTTCTACTTGAGCCAGCACCAAAGAAAACATGTCCACCCCACATCTTACCAAATTCCCCAGCCTCCTGTGGGGAAACATGTGCTTCCTGAAGAAACACCACATCATATTTCTTATGCCCAAGAAAAAAAATAACCTTCCTTCTTTTTATGGGGTGCCCCAACCCATTTACATTCCACGTGGAGAGAGACAATCCACTCATACTAACATTTGACATTTTTATATAATAGAAAAAATAAATTGTGTGTCAAAAACAAAATTATAAAGACCACATTTCAATATTAGTGCAACAATAAAACCCCGAACACAACAAACAGAAAAATGTGCGCATTAACCCTGTGCACGACAGTGCCAACCAGAGTCGATCCCTGTGCTTCAAATACAAACCCGGTGCTTCTATACAGATTTTGTGAGGCAAAATGACATAACAGAAATTACTTTGTAAAACAAACTCCAGCCAATAGAAGGCATAAGCTCAAAGAACAAGCAGATTCATCTACAGCTGTCCCGAAGGTGTGTTCCTCCACAAAACAAACTCCAGCCACTAGGCGGAACAAGCACAAAAAGAAGCAAAACAGGCATCCCAGTTCCTCGGATGGTCAAGTGTATATTTAACGAGTCAAGCTGACTCAGAGGCCCCATAAGAAACACACCAAGATTTCCTCAGTCCATCAACCCTATAAAAGACATCGCTTGTTGTAGGCATGTAGATATTTTGCGGTCATCCTTATCACTGGCCGGGAACTTCAGTGTAAAAGTGATCTTCCATCAATGCAAAAGTTTCTCGAAGGAGTGTTATTCCACAAAACATACTCCAGCCGCTAGGTGGAACCAACACAAAAAGAAACAAAAACTGCGCCCAGCTTCCTCAGACAGCCAAGAGTAAGTACAGTGAGTCAATCCACTCACATGAGAAACACCAAATGGCTTACTCACTCCAATTTTTTGTGAAGGACAGTGCTTGCTTGGGGCATAAAAATACTTTGCGGCCATTCTTAGTATTTATTCTCAGTTTGGTCGGGAACATCAGTGCAAAAGCGATCTTCCATTGATGTAAAAGTTTCTTGCATTCCTTGAATCGATCACGTTTCTCTCTTGTCGAATTCGCCAAGTCTGGGAACAAGAAAATGTTGTGATTCTTCCAAGAAAGCTTTCCTTTGCTCCTCATGTAACAAGATCTTTATCGGATGATCTCAGGAAATTGGCCAGGATTAATCGGGGCCTGTCTCCCTCAGCCAATCTGTGAGCTCACTCGATTTCCAGATTATGGCCATGTAAAGGGGTTAGAGGGAAAGGAGGAGGTGAGAACTGGCTTGACAATATAAATAATAGTTTAATAATAAACTTAAACAAAAACACACAAACAAACACATACAGGGCAGTTGCCTGTAATTCTCTCTCTCTCTCGAACTGTTGTCTCCGGTCGCCTTTATCCCTCGCTCGCCTCATCAGGGTGTTTGGGGTCCGGGCGTGCATCACCATATCTCTGCCCTCCTCATGCTCAGGAATTCTAACAATTCGGATGTTATTCCTGCGGCTCCTATTCTCAAGATCTTTACGTTTTTCAAGAACGTGTTTCAAATCAACTTTGGTTGCCAGCGGATTATCAGATAATTCCCTCTCCGATGACTCCAGATAATCGATCCGATTCTCAACATCTGCCACTCTTGTAACCAACTCAGAATTTTGTTTCCATCGCCGTAATTAATCGACGTATTACTGCGAGATCTTCTAACTCAGTGACAACTTTCGTCAGCATCACAAACATGTTGGACAGCTGACGCTGGATTTCTCCCACTGCACCATTCGAATTGAGTCCCTGGTCTGCAGGCCCATCAGAGGTTTCAGCTTGAGCACATAAGTGTCTTTTATTATCTCCAGAGCCCGAGAATTTTGAGTTTTTTTGACATTGACTTCAAAGAGCAAATATGTAGCAGGGTGTATCGAATCTCACCTAATTATTACATAAAAATAATAGCAAAGTGCGCAGAGCTCGTCATCTACACATCTGCTCCTCGCATGGCGTCACGTGACTCCTCTTTTTCTTTTATACTTAAACTGTTTTATTGACGGGCCTATTTATGCATTGTAAAATGTAAAACTTTCTTTTTTTCCATTTATGGTAGTTAGTTTGGAATAAGTAATGTAATGTATTAACACACAATGTAATCTAATAAAATGGCATTTAATGAAGTTTGTATTTTTAAGCTTCATTTTAATTTTTTGATTTCTGTCAACAGAAAAGAAAGAAACTAAAGAGACCACTTCAGTAGAAAAAGTTGATGAGCATCCAGAGGGTGAGTTTTTGTCAAATTTAATTTCTATTGGAAGATTTTCCATCAAATTGAATATTGTTATTCTGAATAAAAGTGTGAATTATGTTCTAACTGAAGTGTATAGTCAAATGTTTTTTGTTGTTTCAGGCTGTTATTTCGAAGGTGATCAGAAGATGCACGCACCTGGCACAACGTGGCACCCGTTCGTTCCTCCTTTCGGCTACATCAAGTGCGCAGTGTGCACCTGCAAGGTGAGTTTACAAACATTATAAAACATCACAGAATTATTATATGTTCTGGACAACTGTGGCTGTAAAATATTTATATTCCTTTTATAATAATATTAGTCACTAATGTTCATGTTTTCATCCATCTCAGGGTTCAACCGGAGAAGTCCACTGTGAGAAAGTGACGTGTCCGGCACTCACCTGCAGCCGACCAATCAGACGCAACCCTTCAGACTGCTGTAAGGAGTGCCCAGCGGAGGACACGACCCCTCTGGATGATGACGAAATGATGCAGGCGGATGGAACGCGTCATTGCAAGTTCGGCAAAAACTACTACCAGAACAGTGAACACTGGCACCCGAACCTCCCGCTGGTCGGGGAGATGAAATGTATCACCTGCTGGTGTGATGTGAGTTTTTCTTTTATTTATACAAAATTAATGTTTTATTGTCAATTGGAAGCACTATCTGAGTTTTAAGGACTGCCTGAAAAGTTGCGGATTTTAAGTTCTTAATAGCACAACTATCGTGCGCCGTTCTCTTTTTATAACAGCACGGAGTTACGAAGTGCCAGCGAAAACAGTGTCCGTTACTGAGTTGCAGTAACCCCATTCGCATGGAAGGGAAATGCTGTCCTGAGTGCATAGGTAAGTTTTAAAAGTTGACATTTTTCAATGTTGCTGAAGTCTAGCCTGAAGCTTCCTTCTGATTGGTTCATGTTAGTGAATATTCATTTGTGTTGACGCGCTGATCTGCTGCTGTTGCCCGAATTCAGTTTGAAGAAGTTTAAATAAATCCTTCATAATTTACTAATACACTTTCTGTCTTTGTTTTCACAGAGGACTTCATGGAAAAAGAAGAAATGATGAAGATGACAGAGAAAAAGAAAAGTTGGAGACACTGATATCATCTTTTCTCAACCTTCTTCATTCGTCTCAGACACACATAACGAGACATCTGAAGACTGCTAAACAACAACGAACAAACGAAACAGAGGACGTCCAGAACAAAAGAGAACAAGAGTTTGAGAGAACGTGACTCTGAAGACGAAAGAGATCGAGACAAAAACAGAAAAAAACGAGAGTGAATCTCAGCTGCTGCAGTCGTTTGAATTTCGTTTAGTTCGATTTTTTCACGGAAATGTTTGTTTTATTTTTAAACGACTATTTTTTACAAATATTTGACTTGGAACAAAACATACATTCCGTTATCTGTAAACCTTTGTCGAACAGTTCGCTCACTTGGTGACACAAAATCTTTTTGAGCATTTATAACTGTTTGTGCGGCAGTAAAATCTTTCAGTATGCAAATATGACGCTCAAATCTCAGCCAATCAAAAGGACTGTTCTGCATTCTGTGGCTGATGTGTCTGATTGGAGATTTGCTCTATGGGTGGGGCTTGGTTGTGGAGGCGGGGTTTAGAATGCAGTTGGCCCTGCCCATGAACACCAGCCCCGCCCATTTCTGATGCACCTGATGTCAGTCTGTTTTTTTGATTGCTGGTATGTAATATTTTATGGGTTTTTTCAGTATTGTGTTGACTATTATAAATATTTTTTGTATTGCATATTTATTATGATGAATAAAGTTTTTTTTTAATTATTTACGTTGTCTTAAAAGTTCTGTTTTAATTCATATTTGTGGTCTTTACTTGATAGAATATTGATCTTTCATCAACATGTAATAACTTTCTTCGCCTCTGAAATGACTTTCATTTTCTTCTGACATCACTGACCCCTCTTATTTTAAAACTCCTCCCCTCAAACTACAGAGTCCATTCTGGTATTAAACTCCCACTTTTCATGATCCAATCAATTCTATTTGTATAAATTAAGTCCCGCCCTTCTTTTCATGTCATTGAATATCCCGTTTCACTTGGGAAAACATCACTGCAGATGTAAAATGGGTTGTGAATGCATTTCATGTTGACTTAAAAGATACTGAACCGATACAAAATGCACAACACATTAACACAATTAATTCTAGAAAGTAAACAAACACAAACTACAAACATGCAAGAGTGCACAACAGTACAATACTACACATTTATCACAAATAAACCCTCAGACGCACATGCAAAACATATAAACACACACAGTTCTGCACTTGCCTTGAGTGTTTGTATGTTTCAGATGGCCACAGGAAATGAAGTCACACCTGCAGGAACCCCAGACACCAGGCAAGGAAAGGTCAAAGGTTAACTATGAGGTATGCTGATGTCTGTATGCTGCAGTATGAGGTGGTTTTTCATACATTCATCAGTCTGTTTGACTGTTTGAAAAGTTTAAAGTTTATCAATTTCTCTCTATTCCTGATGCACACTCTGTCTCTAGTCATGTCTGAAATCACTCCCTATACCCTATGTAGTGCACTACAGCTTACATACAAACACAAGTGAACATGAAAGAAGCAAGACTTGATTTTCCACAAGCTCTGAATAAAACCAGTGAATCGATTTGTACAGAATACTTTTAAACTTTCTCTTGGTATTTGTTGTTCTTGTCTGTTGTTCATAAAAATAACACTAATGTCATCAGAACATGTTTGTTGTGTTAATCTGTCCATCTTCAACGAGTAAACGAATACAAGTTTGGACAAAATAAACTCTAACTCTGAGTGCTTGAACTAGAAACTACATTTGTACAATTTCTGAAGAACATGTGAGTGTGTTTGTCTGTGTAAAGCTCTCAGCTATAATGCACAATTATCTTTTACTTTTCAGGTGTTCAGCATGGTTGCTAGGCTGTTGTGGGGGGTTGCTAGGGGGTTTCATACAGGCCCAAGTCAACTGAGTCCAACTCTTCTGTTATTTTACAGTGAAAATCTTCACTTCTGTCATCGCTCTCATCTGCATGTTCATGAGTGCTTTCACTTTCACATTTTACTCAAGATTTTCAATGTAAAATAACTTCAATTGCAGCTTCTCATCAAAACCTGTCGTATGACTTCAGAAGACTTGGAGCATGTTACATGGATTACTTTTAACACTTTTGGGTCCTTTTTAAGCTTTAAAATGAGCCACTATCAGCTGCCATTGTATTAAGAGTGAACAAGACATCCACAATTCCTCTTTTTGTGTTCCACATAAGTCAGTCATAAGGGTTTGGAACGACATGAGAGTGAGTAAATGATGACAGAATTCTTATTTTTGGTGGACTATTCCTTTATTGATCAGTAGTAATGATGCTTGTCTTAAACAGAAATAAGAGAATGAACCATGATCCCAGTCATTTCAGTTTCTTGTCATTTCACATCAGAGGCCAAAAAATAAAAAATACAGTCAGAGGTATCAAATCAAGAAGAGACTTGAATAAATAACATCATGCTCTCTGCTGCTCAGAATCTCTCAAAAACTACTGAAAATTCAAATAAATGTCACAAATCTTTGGTTCAAACATGTTTTTGGTCTTTAGAGAACGTTTGTCTGTAAGATAATTCTGGAAACAGATGGCATGTTCAGAATATCACATTATCATCCTAATAGAAGTGGCAGAAATAGTTCAGAGTAAATGAAAGTTTGTTACTCTGAATTCAGAGGTTTGTTTGAGTCTGTGCTCACATTATAAATGTACAGAAAGAGCGTCTTCTTGTGTCCACACGAGTGATTACAGTAATTCTGAACACTTGTGTAAGAAACACAGAAAGAGATTCACTTCCGTGTTTTAACTGTGTGCAGTTATAATGTCACAGTTACAGCTAACACATATATATTATAATTTAACATCTCAACATTTATTTATTACTAACTTTAGAGATTTCAAGTATGATGAATGATACTATTTACACAGATCTAAATACTTCTTTATATAAAAACAATTCAAAAGGGGTGTCTGCAGGATTTTAAGTCAGACACACAGCAAACTAAATACACGAGGAAATATGTTACAGTTGTGATTAAATAGAGTTTAAGTGAACAAACATGATTATATTTCTATAAGTCAGATGTGAGTGTGTGTGTGTGTGTGATGTCTCTGTTGTTTCTCACACAGACGGCTGTTTAATGCGACACAGAGACACTGAACCATACCAAATGTTAAATCCAGCATAGAGCGGTTCAGTGAATGTGGTGTGTAATGTGTGTAAGTGTGTGAGTGTGTTTGTGTTAGAGACGCTGTAGAATGACAGAGTGTCGGACGACCAGTCCAGATACACTCCTATTCTCTTAGAGCGGACTGAAGGGACTCGTATGTCAGTTCTGCTTTTATTGTGTCTGACAGTCAATCTGTCATCAGTGCAGTGCAGACTCCAGGAGATTTTATTCCATCCAAACCAACTGTCACTCTTTCCTTTCCTCTTGATTCCTTTATATGTCACTGAAATATCAGCTCTCCCGTTCCATTCAGCCTCCCAGTAACAGCGTCCAGTCAGACTCTCTCCACACAGAACCTGAGGATGCTCATCAAATCTCTCTGGATGTTCAGGATATGACTGACACTCTTCCACATGTGTCACCTTTCTGTTCTCCTCAGACAGAGAGAGATTAGGGTGTGCTGTATTTGGATCCAGTGTGAGATCACAGAAATCTGAACACAAGAACAGACATTAGGTGTGTGTGAGTGTGTGTGTGAGAGAGTGTGTATGTGTAGTGTGTGTGTTTGTGTGTGTGTGAGTGTGAGTGTGTGTACATACATTTTTGTGGTCCAGGTGTAATATTGATCTCTGCTCCATGATTCACACTATAAAACACAAACATGATGTCACATTGATGAAACATTTATTTTCTGTGAGGAATAATTGATGATGGACCGTTAAATTAGTGAGTGGCCGTTACTTCTCGAGAGAGATTAATTTTCAATAATTCAACGGGACAGAGACAATTACTCTGATTATACAACGGTTACAACACCTTAAGACATCTTTCAGGGTTTTATCTAGAGATGCACCAATCAGATACCTGGAACGGTATCAGCTCCAATATTGACATTTTTACCTGGATCAGGTATCAGTCCGATGAACCTGATCCAAATCCAATACCACATGTTTGTCATGGTCGCTAACGTCGAATAAAAAAATGACAGAAAAGAACCATAAAAACACCATTAAAGGAATATTCCGGGTTCAATACAAGTTAAACTCAATCGACAGCATTTGTGGCATAATGCTGATTACCACAAAAAATTATTTAGACACGTCCCTCCTTTTCTTTAAAAAAAGCAAAAATGTGTGTTCCAGTGAGACACTTACAATGGAAGTCAATGGGGTCAATCTGTAAACATTAAAATACTCACTGTTTCAAAAGTATAGACACAAGACATAAACAATATGTGTGTTAACATGATTTTACTGTCACACAATCACTTACTAACCGCATCTGTGGAAAGATATAGAAAATTTTACAAATGCGTTACCATGACGATGTAAATCTAAAATAACTGTTAAAACAACTTAAACTATTTTACAGCTCAAATAATACACAATTCTTACCAGAATAATTAATAAAAGTGATTTCATAAAGTTATAAGCTTCACATTTCTGCCTTTAAACCTCAAACAATTGTCCTCATTGACTTCCATTCTGCCTCTCTTCCCTCAATTTTCATTATTTTTTAAAGAAAAGGAGGTATGAGTCTGAATTAATTTTGTGGTAATCAATATTATGCCACAAATGCTGTTGATTGTATTGTATTGATTGTATTGAAACCAGAAATTTCCATTAAAGTAGTCTATATGACTTATGAATCGCAAAAGGCTGTTTAATAAAAAATTATCCAGTCTGCACTCACTCACTCACTCACTCACTCACTCACTCACTCACTCACTCACTCACTCACTCACTCACTCACTCACTCACTCACTCACACACACACACACACACACACACTCACTCTCACACACACACACACACACACACACACACACACACACACACACACACACACAGTCACCTCTCTTTTCTGAACCGGTGAGTATTTGTGACAGACCTCCATCTGAAGAGAGCGATACCTCAGCAAAAACAGTAGGTGTAACATTCAAAATCAAGTAGTTTTTAAACGGCTAATGCTTCAATAAACTGTTATGAGAGTTTTTGGACCGGTGCCAGTTCATAGTGGACGGAGTTTCCCACTGTAATGCCGAAAATAGAAACCAAGCGATCGACAGAATGTACCGTCTCTTGTCACGGCTGGTTAGAACAGAAACTCTGATTAACACAGAAAATATAACTTTTATCGCATGTTGTTTTTTCCATCAGGTTAGGACACAATGTGACTGTGGCTGCCTTCAGCCTCCTCTGTCTATCTCTCTCTGTTTGATTGAGTACTCTGTTTCAAATAAATGAGGCTGGGCATAGAAATGCATCTATTCTCCGATTACAAACTCATCAGACATATTTAATAAGTTCGGTTCTCTGGTTTGTGTGCAGCTGTGTTGTGTTCTGTTGTTTCTATTGCTGTGATGGACCTGTTTTTAGATAAACAAAACACATTTTCTCTTGAACGCCCCATGTTGCCCCATGGAATAATTTATTAGACTTCTGAATTATACTTTTGCGTCCTTTTAAAGCTTGAAGAGGTGGTCACCATAAACTGCCATTGTGTGACATCACTGAGCTCCAAATTTTTTTTCTCACAATTTCTCCCTTTGTGTTCAGAAAAAGAAAGTAAGTCAAATGGGGTTATAACAACACAGGTGTGAGTAAACAATGACTGAATTTTCATTTTGGGGTGAACTATCCATTTAAGATGCTTTATTGTCATTGTATACAATACAACAAAATTTAGTTTGGCAACCCTCAAAGATAGCACAACTGTAGTACAACAGTATTACACAGTACAAACACAAGCAACAGTAGAACCTGTTTAGTTTCTTTATGCATAAAAGAGTACTTCCAATCAGTTCCACACAATGGGACTCATTCATTTTTTTCATCATCTTTAAGATCCTGCAACTTAAATACATAATTTATATGTAATTGATGTCGGCCATTTAAATGCACACACACTAAAACATAGACGTTAAAAGGGTTTAAAAATGGCCAATTCAGATTTTGTCTTCATGCAACCAGTTTAAATATTCTGTCCCATCATAACATTATTGTTCTTACAAACTCTAGACCGCTGTCAAACTCAACTCCTCACATGCCCACAAAATGATGTTTCATCACACTTGTAGTAAAAAGATTCAAGGCCCAAACATACTCTATGCAAGTATGTGAACGCAGACGCACCTTGCTACGCAAGCTTGATTTCACGTGTCGTTGCGCTGTGAAATGTGTCAGAGCCAATTCATAACCCAACGCAAGTACGCATTGCATTCTCAGTGTTGCCGCAAGGGGCACTAGAGCAGATTTTCTTCTTTCAATCAACAAATGTCATGGTGGACTCAAGCAGCAATTTGAGTTGAAGCTTTTCGAAAAATATATATGACTTTTAGTCTCCTGTCCATTCAAACAAACTTGTTTTTTCTCTGTGTCTCTCCCCACTGCTCAACTATCGACTCATCTACAACATCATACATAGCATACCTAAATCATTTATGCAGAGCTACGCGCCCACTAGAAGCCTGCGGTTGGTTAAGGAACGTCGCCTTGTTGTACCAACACAAAGAGGCACCAAAACACTTTCCCGGACTTTCAGCTTCATCGTACCACATTGGTGGAATGACCTTCCCAACTCCATCCATGAAGCTGACTCACTCTCTGTCTTCAAAAAAACGACTAAAAACACATCTTTTCCATGAGCACTAAACCAGTCATTAAAAAAAAAGAAAAAAATATTCTTGTTGCACTTTATTCTGTTTTGAATACTATTCTGATGCTAGTGAAACCTTGTAATACAGCACTTTCCATACCACTGTCTCCTTAAGATGATTCACTTATGTTTTCCTCTTTTGTAAGTCGCTTTGGATAAAAGCATCTGCCAAATGAATAAATGTAAATGTAATGTAAATATAAATCTGGTTTCATGGTCACGCCTAAAAAATCTATTGCCCCCTTGTGGTCTGAGGTTTGTAACTACCAGAGCAACGCAAGAGTGCATGTAATGTATGTACAACGGGACCATGCGTTGGCCAAGCGCTCGCGTCTGCATTTGTGTACTTGTGTGAAGTATGTTTCGGCCTTCAGTCAGTGAACCGGATAATTAATGCACAGCAAACAATTTCCGTTTACACCAACAGAAGGATGTCCACCAACATTAACATTATCTGGTTCAGTTGAGCGAGTAAATCATGATGGTAACAGTGATGTACATCCCTTACAACTGGAAGAATCTTCAGAGAAATGAACAGAATGACTGAAGAGAGTATTTGACCGAAACGCTGTAAACAAATAAAGATTTGTAAGCTATAGGACAGTAGGTGTTTTCCACACAATTGTTGAACTTGTACCTGAACTAAAATCAGTTCCTTGTAGAACTAAACCTGTTCCAGCAGTATTCCAACATTGTTTTTCCACCAGGGACACAGAAAGCAGGAACTTTATTTAAATAATTTAATGTGACGCTGTTGTAAAGGCGATGCCTGAACTTAATGCGACACTCGCTTCAAAACAAAAACAATGGATGACTCTGTGAAAGATTTTGTGTCAGTTTTTTGTCATCCTGTTTTGTCGTGCAAAACTTCTTGTGGACAAGACGCGTATTGCCAAAAAGTAAGAAAAACACGCAAAGGACTTTTTATATTATCCTAAATTAATTTTAATATCTGTGGAAAGCACTCTCGCTCTCACGTATATTCTTACACACTTACACACATACATACGCACACATAGACACTATTGATGAACTTACAGAGCCTTCATGTCAACGCACCCCAGTGACTCAATTAAGCAGTTCAGCAATTAAAAAGCTCTATGGCAACAAAATGAACACAATCTATCTACTAATTACACGATAAACGTAAATGATGTTTTGCTCCTTTATTCTCTTGTAGTATTGTTTCATTTATTTTCAATCTAGTTTAATGTTGTGGTCAGCAAAGCTTAACTTGACGAGACAATCTGATATTATTTGTCGTTTCTGGTCGATGCTTCAAACTAATGCTGCATTGTTTTCTTCTCCATAATGGGCTACTTGCACAACTGCTTCTGTGTTCTAAGTAGTGCGGCTCAGGCGTTTCTGGTTACAGCGTTCAGCGTGCCTACGTGCAGAGATTTATCCATGGGAAGGCAGATTATTTCTTTTTTTTTTTAGGGCAGTCAGTTGATTAAATAAATAAATCATATTTCTGGTGCTAACGTGATGTCTCAATTTTATAATTTGCTTAAATGTGCCTCTAAATATATTCGTTTCTAAATGTAGCTAAACTCAGCTCCAGAATAATAAATCAAACATGTATAACCTGCAGCAGTCTGGCCATCTCATTAACACGTTTCATTCATTGATGATATTTCATACCAGTTGAGATTCAATGATAAATTCCACCATACAACGATTGCAAATGATTTTCTTTGGATACATGTCCCAGATGTATTTATTTATAAATGCATTAGCTGATATCTTACTCTGAACATGCTTTAAAAACTCTCTGATGAAGCAGTTGTATTATCAAACTAAATAAATAAATAAATAAATAAATAACTGCGCTAAAATACTGAATTATTAACCACACTCCATATATTTAATCTATTTCAAACATTATAACTCATTACCTTTAGCAGCTCTTATGGATTTGCATTTCAACATTTATTGATATACAGTACTTTTCAGTGAAAAAGTGACACAAAATAAGGATTAAAACATACATTTATTAAAAACAGGTTGATGCATGCGTTCATCGCGTCTTTGTCCTTCCTTACACATGGATCATGGCAGTGACTGAAACACGTATTTGTTTCATTCAAACAGCGTCGCTTGTGCTGACACCCTTTGACTCATTCAACCTTTTGTCATTTGTGTTTCAAGCTGATCTGTGGATAAATGTCTGCTACAGACCTCCGTGTGAGGAGAAACTGTGAAATGTACTTGGATTGGAGTGGAGTATCTAGTTTACCAGCCATTCTCAGATCAGCTCGGGCTGAATTAAAGCTCTGAAAACTGATCTTCCCCTGAATTTTGAAGAAACTGTACACGGTAATGTTCAAAATATTTAATCTCCTATCTCCAAAAAGATCCGTACTTTAAAATCCTCATTCGAACTTTCATTATAAGTGGTGTTTCAGGAACTAGGTAACTACAGCGCATGTAAATACGTTTAACTGGAAACTAGCGGGCCGCACTATTTCAAAGCGAAAGTACGTCATGAGGCTCAGTGCAAGTAGTCCATTACTCAGTATATCCTGCACAGCAGTGTCTGTCCATCTGCATTTGGATTTGAAAAACCTACAATAGCAACAACTCAACAAAAGTTTTGGCAAATTTTAGTAACCAGTCTTTTACAAATGGCTGAATCGGTTTTCTGATGGGTGAAGGCGCATATTTCTTGACCAACGGGAAGCATTTGCTGTTCTGATTCCACCTAAATAGTTCTACTTACAAGGAAAGTACCACCTCTGGAACAGGTACTAAAAAAGGTCCTGGTTTGGTTCAGTTCTTGTGGTGGAAAAACAACATCAACCTGAAATAGTTCCAGGAGCTATTTTTGCCCATTGTATTGTGCCCGCACCTACCCACGACATGTGTTTATTCATAAGTTTAAAAGCATTAACACAGAGCATACGTTATCAACTGAACGCAATTTATTGATGCCTATACTGAATTAAATGTAAATTATACAGCTCATATCAAATGAAGAAACTGTCCAACCAGTCACGTTAGAGGTAGGGCAAATGTTATTTTCAATTACGATCTTGGCTTCCAATGATTATGAAAACAAGATATCGAGATAAAACGATTATTGTGCCACATTCTGTTTCGCAATGAAACACCCCGGCATTATATCTTTAAAGCATCCTTTATTAAAGTTCAAATAATCTCCGAAACTGGCATTTTTGTGTGCGGTCAGTGCCGCGTCTATGAGTTGTGTGAAGTGACCGGGGAAGATTGAATCTTCTCTCTGGCGCGGGGACGCTCGTCACTCACGAGATTAGATTATAACGTGATGGCTCGCGATGTAGTGAATCATAATACATGTGACACGTTCACTGCATGTATCTTATCATGAAGAAAATCAGCGAAACGCAGCTCTATAAAGAAGATAACTTTTCTTTTTTTTTTGTGAGTTAAAGATACACTATATTGCCAAAAGTATTCGCTCACCCATCCAAATAATTGAATTCAGGTGTTCCAATCACGTCCATGGCCACAGGTGTATAAAATGAAGCACCTAGGCATGCAGACTGCTTCTGCTAACATTCGTGAAAGAATGGGCTGCTCTCAGGAGCTCAGTAAATTCCAGCGTGGTACTGTGATAGGATGCCACCTGTGCAACAAGTCCAGTCGTGAAATTTCCTCGCTACTAAATATTCCACAGTCAACTGTCAGTGGTATTATAACAAAGTGGAAGCGATTGGGAATGACAGCCACGTAAAATGACAGAGCGGGGTCAGCGGATGCTGAGGTGCATAGTGCACAGAGGTCGCCAACTTTCTGCAGAGTCAATCGCTACAGACCTCCAAAGTTCATGTGGCCTTCAGATTAGCTCAAGAACAGTGCGTAGAGAGCTTCATGGAATGGGTTTCCATGGCCGAGCAGCTGCATCCAAGCCATACATCACCAAGTGCAATGCAAAGCGTCGGATGCAGTGATGTAAAGCACACCGCCACTGGACTCTAGAGCAGTGGAGACGCGTTCTCTGGAGTGACGAATCATGCTTCTCCATCTGGCAATCTGATGGACGAGTCTGGGTTTGGCGGTTGCCAGGAGAACGGTACTTGTCTGACTGCATTGTGCCAACTGTGAAGTTTGGTGGAGGGGGATTATGGTGTGGGGTTGTTTTTCAGGAGCTGGGCTTGGCCCCTTAGTTCCAGTGAAAGGAAATCTGAATGCTTCAGCATACCAAGAGATTTTGGACAATTCCATGCTCCCAACTTTGTGGGAACAGTTTGGGGATGGCCCCTTCCTGTTCCAACATGACTGCGCAGCAGTGCACAAAGCAAGGTCCATAAAGACATGGATGAGTGAGTTTGGTGTGGAAGAACTTGACTGGCCTGCACAGAGTCCTGACCTCAACCCGATAGAGCACCTTTGGGATGAATTAGAGCGAAGACTGCGAGCCAGGCCTTCTCGTCCAACATCAGTGTCTGACCTCACAAATGCGCTTCTGGAAGAACGGTCAAAAATTCCCATAAACACACTCCTAAACCTTGTGGAAAGCCTTCCCAGAAGAGTTGAAGCTGTTATAGCTGCAAAGGGTGGGCCGACGTCATATTAAACCCTATGGATTAAGAATGGGATGTCACTTAAGTTCATATGCATCTAAAGGCAGATGAGCGAATACTTTTGGCAATATAGTGTAGATCGAAGTGAACATAAAGGTGAGAGAGTCTTATCCCATTTTATACTGGAACAAAAAACGTTTCTGATTAATCTGTTTTGGCTTGTTTTCCAAAATAATATCTAAAATTCCTTTAAAATAACGTGCATTTACTTTAAGAGCTACACTGCAGATTATCTGAGAATGTTGAGTACAATATTTAATCAGGGCTCGACATTAATGCTTGTCTGGGACAAGTGGATTTTTGAAGGGGCAAGTGAAAGAGAATTTTACTTACCCGACCAGACAAGCAGACTGATTAAAACGTCAATAACGAATGTGTTTGTGATAGCCTAGGCCTGTGTCACTTATTAGAAAGTTAATATTCTTATTCTGCTGTGGAAAATAATCTAGAGCATATAATTTTATTATTCACAAGCGATCTAGTAACAGCTGCGCCCTGTTTGATTGACAGGCAGGTATGTGTATGTGCTGAAAATGCGCACCTGAACGGTCAAATGCATTTCAAAATTCCACCAAAATTCCCGTCTTGGTGAGGTATTAATGTATACACAGTGGGTGATGTCTACAGTGAAAGTAAACAGCGGAGAAAAAAATGTATTTTAATGTCAGACTTGTAAGTATAAATGTAAGCTAATAGACCTGCTGCTGTCTAGTGTGTCATTATAATAATCAAACAAAACACTCACTGCTCTTGACTGTGTAACTTTAGTAGCTTTAAAAAGTATTAATGTATTACACTCATACAGTGAAGACCAGAAGTAGTTGTTGCATTTAATTCTGAATGTTTACTTGAATACTTGATAGCCTTCTGCAGTTAAAAACTTTTAAAGCGGTTAAAAAAAGCACTGAATATTCTTAATTTGTATTTTTTGTTCTATTATTTTATTAAATAATGACTTAAGAACTTGAAACCATTCATCCATAATTAACATATTAGTTAATGTTATTATTAGTTGCGGTATTAAAGCTGGTATTGAGAATCATCAAATTTCACTAAAGATTACTGAAATTTTGGTACTGTGATAATGTATAGTTTTTATTGTACATGGTAGATCTTGCTGCAACAACATGATGAAAAAGTAGATCTCATTCCATAGAACTATGAGCATCCCTGCTGTAAATGATGGTGATGGAGGCTTTCCTTTATTTGACTATCATACATAACCTAAGTGCAGTTTACATTTCAAGTTCAAGGAAATCCACTGTTAAAAAGGCAAGTATTTTTTAAAAGTCGTTAAATAATCGTGATCTCAATATTGACCAAAATAATCGTGATTACGATTTTTGCCATAATTGAGCAGCCCTAGTTAGACATCTTCCCACGACATTTTCGCCCCATGTCAAGCAATTATGTTGGAAAAACCATATAAAATGTATGAAGCAGTTGGGAAGCTGGGAAATAAACTATACTTTAAAGAAGTAAATGCAAGCATCAAAGAAACATTTTTAAATGAAAACAAAAAACTACTTTTTTTATTATTTATGTTATTCTTAAGTTCAATTTTACTCAATTAGTAGTTATATTTATATTTAATTTCACAAATATCAAAATGTAGTCATGACAGTTTGCCTGAAAGAACACAAAACATTCGGATGTCTTATGCACCATATAACTGTGGTCGGAAGCAGGTGTAAATTTTGTTCATACCAACTACCATTTTGAAAATACGAAAAATTCTTTGAAAACTTATGTCAGAACTGTTTTATGAATGATTTACTCACAAATTTGTTCTGCTCGTGTTTCATGAATGAGATCCGGTGAGTTTGATATTATTACAATAAAAACAACATGTATCGGATCTGTATTGGCCGATACCAACAGTTCAGGTGTCAGAACCAAAAGAGAAAAATGGTATTGGTGCATTCCTATTTTTACCTCAAGAAATTTTCTGGTTTTTGTCCCTTAAACACTTGAGTGTTGAACTACTTGTGCCACAGATCCATCTACTAGTAACAGACCCATGCGCTGCTTTTAAGTATTTATTAAATTTCAACTTCTTATTGAAGTAACAAGGTATTGTGTACTTAAGTGAAAGAGAGAGACAGAGAGATAGAGAGAGAGAGAGAGAGAGAGAGACAGAGAGAGAGAGAGAGAGAGAGAGAGAGAGAGAGAGAGAGAGAGAGAGAGAGAGAGAGAGAGAGAGAGAGCGTGCTTGGGTGTGTGTGATTACCAGTCTTTGGATAAAAGTGTCAGCCAAATGCACAAATGACATGTAAATGTTTGCTGCGGTTCTCATCTGCAGTAATGTCACTTCAAATCACCAAGTCAAAGTCTACACTTCTCAGTAGCAGGGTGGTACTGTTGCCATAGAGCTTTTAAATTGCTGAACTGCTTAATTGAGTCACAGGGGTGCGTTGACATGAAGGTTCTGTAAGTTCATCAGTAGTGTCTATGTGTGCGTATGTATGTGTGTAAGAATATACGTGAGAGCGAGGATGCTTTCCACAGATATTAAAATTAATTTAGGTAATATAAAAATTGTTTGTTATCCATATCATCTGATCTACAGTATTCAGCCATTGAATTTATTTTATTTGGTTATTTTGCAGTGTTTACTAAAATAATCTGGTGTCATTTAATTTAAGTCATTTAAACCATAATGCGGTCAAGACCTGGAACTACTTCATAACCATGTGTTTACAGAAAAATTATTGCAAACTTTAGAATGTCTGTCAACCAGTCAGAATCAAACGTTCAACAGACCCGTGGTATAATTCCAAATAAATTACACACCCTCTGAAACACACACACACACTCACACACACAAACATACACACACAAACACACACAGGATGATCTGTAGGGCTCAACATACTTGAGTTTTTCCAGTGTGCATTGTGGATCACTGAGTCTCTCAGTGAGCAGTTTGACTCCTGATTCTCCTGGGTGATTGTAGCTCAGATCCAGCTCTTTCAGGTGTGAAGGGTTTGAAATCAGAGCTGAAGCAACATAACAACAGCCGACTTCTGTCACCATACAGCCAGATAATCTACAAACACACACACACACATCAACAGTCAAGACACATATATGGAGACTTAAATTAGCAACATGGACTCGAGTCACATTTCAAGACTTAAATCCACAAACAGACCCCGTGAAGCTTTCTTTTAAACACTGACCTTATTGAGATCATCATGGAACAATGTTTGTTTTCTTTTTACATGTATGATCAAGCTAATGCTGTAACAAATGACTGATCAAATCGATATCAATAAAAATCGAGTCACTAGTGTGACGCTGTCTTAAAGGAATAGTTCACCCAAAAAATATAATCCTCTCATCATTTACTCATGCTTACATCATCTCAAACTTGTATGACTTTATTTCTTCTGTGGAACACAAAGATATTTTGATGTAGATGTGAATATTTCAATTCAGTGCAAGTCAATGGGGTCCAACACTTTATATCTCCAATAAGGAAATAAAGGCATCATTACACTTAAAGCTCGATTACACTTTCTAGCTCTATGTGCATGCATCAAGCACACACACACTACAGTTCAAAAGTTTGGGGTCACTTGCATGAAAAGTTTTTTCATGATCTCAAAAACCTTTTGATCTGAAGGCATATGCTTAAATGTTTGAAATTAGTTTTGTAGATAAAAATATAATTGTGCCAACATTTTAATTTATTTAATGACAAAACTAAAATTGTATTTAAAAAATTTTTTTTTAATGGATGACTTGAACCGAATAATTAAGAAAAGCACCCACTAAGTGCCCAGCATATAGATGGGAACTCCTTCAATACTGTTTAAAAAGCATCCCAGGGTGATACCTCAAGAAGTTGGTTGAGAAAATGCCAAGAGTACATTTCTGCAAAATCTAGGCAAAGAGTGGCCACTTTGAAGATGCTAAAATATAACATAGTTTTGATTTAATTTGAATTTTTTTAGTCACAACATAATTTCCATATTTCCATTTCTATTATTCCATAATTGTGATGACTTTACTATTATTCTAAAATGTGAAAAAATAAAAAACAATTAAAAAAAATAAATAAAGAATGAGTAAGTGACCCTAAACTTTTGAATGGTAGTGTAAGTGCAACTGCGCATTCAATCATGATCATGCCTAGAGACTGCAATGGTAAGATGTACAGTGAAAAAGGAAAATCGATCATATCTCTTCAGAAGACATGGATTAAGTCGTATGGATTACCTTTTATGCTGCTTTTATATCCATTTTGGAGCTTGAAAGTCTTGGAACCCCTTGACTTCTATTGTATCACATCTTTATAAAATACAGTGTCATGTTTTCACTCTGAAAGACGCAGCACATGTACAGGTGCATCTCAATAAATTAGAATGTCGTGGAAAAGTTCATTTATTTCAGTAATTCAGCTCAAATTGTGAAACTCGTGTATTAAATAAATTCAATGCACACAGACTGAAGTAGTTTAAGTCTTTGGTTCTTTTAATTGTGATGATTTTGGCTCACATTTAACAAAAACCCACCAATTCACTATCTCAAAAAATTAGAATATGGTGACATGCCAATCAGCTAATCAACTCAAAACACCTGCAAAGGTTTCCTGAGCCTTCAAAATGGTCTCTCAGTTTGGTTCACTAGGCTACACAATCATGGGGAAGACTGCTGATCTGACAGTTGTCCAGAAGACAATAATTGACACCCTTCACAAGGAGGGTAAGCCACAAACATTCATTGCCAAAGAAGCTGGCTGTTCACAGAGTGCTGTATCCAAGCATGTTAACAGAAAGTTGAGTGGAAGGAAAAAGTGTGGAAGAAAAAGATGCACAACTAACCGAGAGAACCGCAGCCTTATGAGGATTGTCAAGCAAAATCGATTCAAGAATTTGGGTGAACTTCACAAGGAATGGACTGAGGCTGGGGTCAAGGCATCAAGAGCCACCACACACAGACGTATCAAGGAAT
Source organism: Myxocyprinus asiaticus (assembly GCF_019703515.2). Classification (NCBI taxonomy): domain Eukaryota; kingdom Metazoa; phylum Chordata; class Actinopteri; order Cypriniformes; family Catostomidae; genus Myxocyprinus; species Myxocyprinus asiaticus. The sequence goes on from NC_059382.1 coordinate 1,674,944, forward strand.
TTGGCTAAAGTTGTCGTATTCCTCTTGTTAAGCCACTCCTGAACCACAGACAACGTCAGAGGCGTCTTACCTGGGCTAAGGAGAAGAAGAACTGGACTGTTGCCCAGTGGTCCAAAGTCCTCTTTTCAGATGAGAGCAAGTTTTGTATTTCATTTGGAAACCAAGGTCCTAGAGTCTGGAGGAAGGATGGAGAAGCTCATAGCCCAAGTTGCTTGAAGTCCAGTGTTAAGTTTCCACAGTCTGTGATGATTTGGGGTGCAATGTCATCTGCTGGTGTTGGTTCATTGTGTTTTTTGAAAACCAAAGTCACTGCACCCGTTTACCAAGAAATTTTGGAGCACTTCATGCTTCCTTCTGCTGACCAGCTTTTTAAAGATGCTGATTTCATTTTCCAGCAGGATTTGGCACCTGCCCACACTGCCAAAAGCACCAAAAGTTGGTTAAATGACCATGGTATTGGTGTGCTTGATTGGCCAGCAAACTCACCAGACCTGAACCCCATAGAGAATCTATGGGGTATTGTCAAGAGGAAAATGAGAAACAAGAGACCAAAAAATGCAGATGAGCTGAAGGCCACTGTCAAAGAAACCTGGGCTTCCATACCACCTCGGCAGTGCCACAAACTGATCACCTCCATGCCACGCCAAATTGAGGCAGTAATTAAAGCAAAAGGAGCCCCTACCAAGTATTGAGTACATATACAGTAAATGAACATACTTTCCAGAAGGCCAACAATTCACTAAAAAATTTTTTTTTATTGGTCTTATGATGTATTCTAATTTTTTGAGATAGTGAATTGGTGGGTTTTTGTTAAATGTGAGCCAAAATCATCATAATTAAAAGAACCAAAGATTTAAACTACTTCAGTCTGTGTGCACTGAATTTATTTAATACACGAGTTTCACAATTTGAGTTGAATTACTGAAATAAATGAACTTTTCCACGACATTCTAATTTATTGAGATGCACCTGTATTTATTTAATTAGATCGTATTCTTCTGAACTTTGATAATCACATTAGGTCATATCACGATTCCTGTCTTTCCACCCCCAAATTTAAGACCTCTTTAAATACAAATTAAGACATTTGTTGTATCATTTAAGATATTTAAGACTTTTTATGACCTTCAATTTTGGAAAACTGAATAAGACATTTTAAGACTTTTTAAGGATCCGTAGGAACCCTGAAGGAAATGCTTATGATGCTTAAACACTCTGCTGATGTCTTAATTGATTTGTAGTCACACAAATTTTAATCAAGGATAATTAAAATATTTTTGATCAATCACAACAAATAAACTGTATTCACAGTGTTGCCATATTACATTTTTTGACATGAATGAAAACGAGGCTCTGAGGGACAGACTTACAGTCTGTTCAATGGCATGCACTGTATAAAGCTCTTATATCACATCTAATGTTCACAACAACAATTCAAACAGTACAACCCATTGAAGAGACTGTCTGTCGCTAACAGCCTCATTTTCATTTCTGTCAAAAATTAAAGATGTAAATAACATCCACAACAGATTTTTTTCTCTGCATGTCAGTTTGCTATTATTAGATTGTAGTCATCCTTAAACATTTAGCATGACAACTACTGCATTCTGGGGTTATTGTAGTGTAGTTGGGGGCCGTTATTTCATACAAATCAGTTAAACCGCCTTAAATACCTCAGTATCTCAAGTTGACAGTTTGTACTCTTCAGTCCATCAGAGATCATCTTCACTCCTGAATCCTGCAGGTCATTGTTACTCAGGTCCAGCTCTCTCAGAGTAGAGTTTGATGATTGTAGAACCAATGCCAGACTTTCACAACACTGATCAGCGAGATTACAGGTGGACAATCTAACCAGGAAAAACAAAATTATTATAAAAAAATTTACTGATCAAAATACAGTTTTGATTATGATTTTATCTACAGTAAGTGAACATAATCGGCACAAAACAGAATTGTAAAATGAATGATTGTTCCCACACAGGTTTCCCAAATACTTCTACTGCCATGCCATCCTTCTGCCATTGATCAGACAAACAGTTAGCCACGCCCCAAACTCAAAACATGGGTTGAGTCAGATGTTAAAATGTCAGAATGCTCCAACAAACACACCAGTGTTTTGAAAGTGTCACAAATTCACAGTGTGACTCTTCAGGAAGTCAAACTACCAACGGTTTAGTTATAGTTGACACTGCACATTAAACTGGGATATGAGAAAGTATTTTAAATTTAAAGAAACACAAACCTCAGTATCTCTAGTTTACAGTTTGTATTCTTCAGTGCATCAGAGATCAGCTTCACTCCTGAATCCTGCAGGTCATTGTTACTCAGGTCCAGTTCTCTCAGAGGAGAGTTTGATGATTGTAGAACTGACGCCAGACTTTCACAACACTGATCAGTGAGATTACAGCCCGACATACTAAAAAACAGGAAGCATGTACAGCAATCAAATAAAGATGAGCAACTTACTTACGGTCATGACAATTACACATTTTGTATACAAAACTTAAAGGGGTCATGTCATGAGGAATCAAATTTTCCTTAATATTCTGACTTATAAGAAGTCTTTCTACAATAAAAACATGCTGTAAATTTCAGAACTCAAAACTTAATCCCCAAATCAATAAAAGCATTTATTGAAACCAAGCTGCAAAAACGACTCGTTCTCTAATTAAGCGTCCACCCAACATCACAAGGGGGCCCATTTATCATGACCGCCTCTACAGCGAAAAAACAACTATGCCTACTTTATGTCATCGCAGCATTGGCCCCACCCACTTGCGTTCAGTTCGTTCACAGAGAGAGAGAGCAGGACACACAGGCCTAGTGTGGCCAACTATTTCTGAACACCAAAGGGTTAGACATAAACAGACCAGTGTTTCCCATTAATTACCTAGAATGTGGCGGTCCAATTTGTCCTGCCACAGTTGTCAATGTTGTGTTTTGTGCCGTTGCATCGGCAAAGCATCTCTCACTCCCAGTCAGTCAGCCCCAAGCGGGACAAGTGGATTTTTGAAGAGGCAAGTGAAAGAGTATTTTACTTACTCGACCGGACAAACAGACATCACTTAAGTCTATTACGATGGACTTCAGAGGATGAACTGATGCCAACTCCAACCATAAGACATGGGATACATCATATGCCATTGCCTGAACCTTGGATTTAGGACAGACCACATAGGAATTACCGGCCGGTTGAACTGTGATGCACCTCACTGATCTCTGCCTGCATCACCTCGGTCTAATGATGGACTACACTCTTATAATGGAATACATAGACTATCAATTAATTGCCAACAAATCCCTTCATCAGCCAACTAACAAAGGACAATGCATCTATGTGAACTTCTGCAGTTAATCCAGGATGAACTTCAAAGACATTAGTCATTAATCTTACAGTTCATACAAAATCTTTGTTTAAACACTGAGCATTAACACTAAGTTAGTTTAACAATTTTAAATCATGACTTGCACTATACATAAATAACTAATATTGGCATTATATTCATGATGTTAGTCAGAGGGGAACTGGCCCCCACAGTGAGTCTGGTTTCTCTCAAGGTTATTTTTCTCCATTAACCAACATCTTATGGAGCTTTGTGTTCCTTGCCACAGTCGCCTTCGGCTTGCTCACTGGGGTTATAAATACAATTATTATTTAATGACTTATTTTTAAATTCACAATCATATTTTATCAAACTACACAATGATGACTCTAAGACTTTATAGATATTACCGTTTCATTTTCTGTTAATGCATGATTTTCTGTAAAGCTGCTTTGAAACAATGTGTGCCGTGAAAGGCGCTATACAAATAAAAATGTCTTGACTGATTAAAACGTCAGTAACAAAAAATAACCAGCTATATTTGTGATAGCCTAGGCCTGCGTCCCTTATTAGAAAGTTCATATTCTTATTCTGCTGTCGAAAGTGATCAAGAGCACGTATTTTATAATTCACAAGCGATCTAGTAACAGCTGCACACTGTTTGATTGACATGCCTGTCTTGGTGAGGTATTCATGTAAACACAGAGAGTGATGTCAAAAGTGAAAGTAAACAGCGAAGAAAAAAGCGGATTTGTATTAAAATGTCGGTCTTGTAAGTATAAATGTAAGCTCATAGACCTGCTGCTGTCTAGCATTATAATAATCAAACAACCATAACAAGAAAACACTCATTGCCCTTGACTAAATAACTTTAGTAGCTTTAAAAAGTATTAATGTATTATAATCATACAGTGAAGACCAGTAGTAGTTTTATGTTGCATTTCATTCTGAATATTTACTTAAATATTTGATACTGCTGTTAAAAACTTTTAAAACTGTTATAAAGCACTGAATTTTCTTAATTTGTATTTTTTGTTTCACTGCAGTTTTTTATTGTTATTTTATTACTCAATGTTTACTAGTCTTAAATAATTACTTGAAACCATTCTTCCATAATTAACATATTAGTTAGTGTTATTATTTGTTGTGGTATTAAAGCTGGTATTGAGAATCATCAAATTTCTCTACAGACTACTGAAATTTTGGCAATGTGATAATGTATAGCCTTTAGGTAGATCTTGCTGCAATAACATGATGAAAAAGTAGATCTCATTTCATAGAAGTGTGAGCATCCCTGCTGTAAATGATGGTGATGGAGGCTTTTCTTTATTTGACTACCATACATAACATAAAATAATTATCATATGGCAACAGTCTCTTCCCCTACCCAGTGCAGTTTACATTTCTGTCACAGAGAATTGAGTTGATTGCATAGGTACGCTGGCTCACATGTATGCTCTAGTCGATTTTGTGTTTTGACCAGTGCTCGAATTGGGGGGGGGACCCCATAAGGCATTAGGGTCCCCAAATATTTGTATTTTATTAAAGATAATAATGACAAACACTATGTAATTTACACAGGATATTGTAAATTTTGTGAATTATTTACAATAATCAGGGCTCTACAGCACCAGTGTTTTACTTATATTTGCTGCTTGCGAATGCAGAAAATTATTTGGGCGCATGGGCGCGAGTAACAGCTGATCTAAAACCATTGGCAGCCTGTGCATTTTAAGTCAAGACCTTCAGTGCAATTCATGCCATTAAGAAAACAGTTTCACAATGAATAAGAACCGTATAATATCATACATTATGTGGCAGTCAACTAATAATACCAACTGACATTTTAAAAACACGTCCACGCACGAAGCCAGAACCCAGGAGGTCTAATACCAAGAAAAAGCTCTCTAATAATATTTGCGATTTAAATTTTGCTTGCAATAAATTTTGTTTCGTCAGGGTACACGGTTACTTTTCAAAACTTGATCCGACACTGAATGCTCAAGCAGCCTAATTTACACTTAGAAAACTCCTGATGTTGCTATAACAATGCAAAAAGCACTTATTAATTTACTTGAAGTGAAAATCAGCCCTCATTTCCCGTTCCCGACAATCGCACGATCATGCAGAACATCTCAGGTTTTTAAATCCATAAGGATCTCTTTCTCAACGGCAACACCAGCAGTGATGACAGCCGACTCGTCAGCATCTCGCACTCTTTGCTTTCAAATTACGTACATCCCTTAAAGCATGATTGCGTCACTCAAGGCCAGCTAGAAGGCCTCGACTGGGACATATCCTAAAGACTACACCCACCAAGAACAAATAAATTCAATCTGATTGGCTGATGAATCTGACAGTCTGACTTTAGATGCCTTTTCACTGCAGTGTTGAGGGATTCTGTAGAAGGCCTGATGGGGTGGAGCTCAGACTCACACGCTGCTTCGGCTAAGGAGCTCGGCTTCCGGCACGCAATTTGTGAAACAGTTGTCACACTTTGCTTGTAAGCATCGAGGAATAAATTCTGACTGGATAAACATTTTATGTTTTGCTATTCATTTGTAGATGAATTAGGAGTGGAAAGCGACTGAAAATACAACAGCAAAAAGGTCAACGAGAATGAAAGGATGAAAAAATATTTATTTATTAGGCATGTTACACCAGCAGAAGGCTTTGCTGGCCCTGAGAAATCACCACTGTCTAAAACCCAAAGATATGAACTTATTATTGCAGCCTACCATCAGAATGAAACATCTGCGTGAGGATGACGTGCACCAAATTTACAGTATTCTGCTTCTAACGCAGGTGCTCTGGCTGACGCGTGGACGAGTGCTTGTGGGTTTGTTTTTCTTGGATCTTCAGCTGTCATGAAAATTCAATAACATCATAATCACGCACTGCAACACTGTGAAAAACTCTTATAACGAGACCATCAAGCAGCTGCATCAATGTGTAATAGACCAGTAGAAATGTCAACCGCTAGAAATGTATCAAGTATCATGCCTAACGTGGTTACATGGCAATACACGTTCCCAAAAATCATTGTATTATAATCATCATTTTGCATAATTATGATAGTGCTCTCTCTCGTGCTCACACGAGCAAACACAGAGTGCGAGGAGAGAGAGAGCGCATCAATGGCGTGACCAATGCAAAATTATTATTATAATTCAATTGTTTTTGGGAACGTGCATTTCATAACCTTTGCATATGTTGTATGTGTAGATATACAGTATATAGGTAGATGGGGATTTAAGGTAAAAAGGAAGGGAACCACTGGTCTGGCTCATATTTTCATAGAAAAACAATAAAAAATAAAAAAACAGCATATACAGACGCAGAATTGCTTCTTTGTGGAAGTTTATGTCATATAAAATATCTTAACATTGTTTAACTTTAATGAATAACCCATTAAGCATTATTGCATTATACAACGCTTCATAGACAGTTCAAACTGAAAATACATTAATGTAGTTATGACTGTCCTGAAAGTTTGATTTGAAAGATTTATGAGCTACTAATCTGTTAATAATTAGTCATACCTACAGTATATGTTTGTTAATGGCAAATGGAAGTATAAAGTGTCATCAATATATTATTAGTTATTAGTGGCTTAAGGAGATCCATCAGGACTGATGTAGTTTGGTATTATAATAATAATTTGAAAAAGGTTTATCAGAGAAGACGTCATTTGTCATATATGAAGAATCTTTTCTTAATGAATTCTGTAGTAATTTTTAATGCATTCATGCGTGATACATTACCAGTTGTATTAATATGAACACCGACTGTGTCTTTGAATATAGCTAAGCATATTCTTACGCCCCCCCCCCAATAAGACTGGAATCAATTCGGGTCTCGTTTACCATGTTTTGTGGATGTGACTTTTGTCATGTCATCACCATTCATATCTATACAACCAATGTGTTTATGATTAAATTACTACTAGAGCACAAAATTGTTTACAAGAGCACAAAGTTCTTCATAGATCTAGCCTCTTAATTTTGCTCTCAATGCGCACCAGATTGATACACTTAACTCTTAAATCTCTCCAGATAAAGCTTGAGGAGTCTTGTGTGTCCCGCGACCGTGTCATGAGCACCTGCTCAGAGGCCAGCACACGGCTCTGGAGGGCAGCGAGAGAGTTCTGTACAGGACACTGAACACTGGAGAGCAAATCTGGCACTTTACGATACTCTCTCTCTCAATGCTCCCTAGTGCACCACTTTGGACCATGTACAGTCTGTGCGGGGGTTTTTTTCAGCTCATATCAGTGTAGACTGCTTGTGAACTAGTCATCATATGATTCAAGCTTTTGCGTATGTCCCGTCCTTATGTTTTGAAGAGCGTCAACTAATTTACCTCAGCTGCTGAAGTGTGGTGAAGAGATTGCCTACATCGCGCTGGCTCTGTGATTTCCTTGACAACCAAAGCCATTCATGCACGCTCAATGTCAGGTGGCTTTAAATAGTAGACTATAACAGCCATATATGGTTGCCAGATTTCCATCTTCACGAAACCACGAGTGAAAGCTAATTCTGACAGGCAATTTATGCATTGGACCCGGAAAACACATCTTGAAACTGAACTGTCCACTCAACAACCAGACTAGAAACCCTAGTTATAAAACTGATTTCGATCTAAAATAGAAAGTGAAAGCTCAGATTTCATCCAAAAATAAATTATCTAGCAATTGAAAACCTACTAACTGAGTTCTGGGAACTCAAACAGTTAGACTCGAGTCTGTAACTCAACATGCGCCACTGGGACCCATGATAAGAAAACTGTGTATGTCCAAGTTCACTAACAAAAATCCAATTAAAATATCGAACAATTCACTAACATACAAATACTTTACTAACATTATCAGTGGACCTCAGGGAAGATAATAAAATTATAAAATAGAGCATTTCATGACCCCTTTAAAACTTAATTTATTCATTTACCAGACACTTTTATCCAAAGTAAAATAAAATTCTTCTTTATGTCAGCTGCCATGACTTTGAGCTAGCCACAAACCCAAGAACCTACCGTAGATCACAACTTCTGTCAAATGTAATTATAGTGATTAAATATTAGATGTTAACACTCACAGAGCTTTTCTGCAGTTCCTCACAGCTGGTACGAGTCTCTGTCGACAATCTTTTGCTTTTATTTTGTATTTGTTGAGGTCTAACTCATCCAGCACCTCCTCCGACATCAGGATCATGTTGGCCAAAGTTGAACATTGTGCAAGAGAAAGATCTAATGTCTGTTTCAGATTTTAAAAAGGCCTGCATTTCTTTAACAACAGAATTATCTTTCATTTCAATCAAGCAGTGTGTGATATTCATCCATCTTTCAGGACTGACGTTTTGTTTTTGACTTCGTTTGAGGTTTTGGATTATTTTCTTCATGATCTCTGGATTGTTCTCTGTGTGTTTCAGTAGATCCTGTAAGAGTCTCTGATTGGACTCCAGTGAGATGCCATGAAGGAATCGAAGGAAAAGATCCAGATGTCCAGTTTTACTCTTCAGGGCTTCATTCACTACTCCCTTCAGAAACACATCCAGAGGAACATCCTCACATCGAGTTCTGTGCTTTCCTCTCAGAAACATTTTCAGAACCTCACAGTTCTTGTGTGAATAGCAGAAAAACACATAAAGTGCTGCAAAAAACTCCTGAAAGCTCAGATGAATGAAGCTGTAGACTTTCCTCTGATGAATCACAGATTCCTCCTTAAAGATTTCAGTGCAGATCCCAGAATACACTGAGGCATCAGTGACGTCTATGCCGCTCTCAATCAGGTCCTCCTCATAGAACATGACATTGCCCTTCATCAGCTGTTTGAAAGCCAGTTCAGCAAGTTTCACAATCACTTTCTCTGGATCTCTCTCTTCAAACTTCTCATTCCTCATTTTGATCTGAATGAGCAGGAAGTGGATGTACATTTCAGTCAGAGTTTGAGGGATTTCTGCACTGTCCTCTTGTTTCAGGATGTTTTGAAGCACAGTGGATGAGATCCAACAAAAGACTGGTATGTGGCACATGATGTGGAGGCTTCTTGCTCTTCTAATGTGTGAGATGATTCTGCTGGCTTGATGCTCATCACTGATTTTCTTCCTGAAATATTCCTCCTTCTGAGGGTCATTGAATCCCTGGATTTCGGTCACACGGTTGATGTATTCTGAGGGGATCTGATTGGCTGCTGCTGGTCTGGAGGTGATCCAGATGAGAGCAGAGGGAAGCAGATCTCCTTTGATGAGGTTTGACATCAACACACCCACTGATGAAGTCTCAATCACATCAGAAACTTTCTCAATGTTTGAAAACTTCAGTGGAATTCTGCTTTCATCCAGACCATCAAAGATGAACACAACTTTACACTCATTATAAATCTTTGAGTCCAGATCAGGATGAAAGTCCAGCAGAAGTTTGTGAAGACTGTACTGGTGATCTTTAATCAAGTTCAGCTCTCGAAATGGAAGCACAAACATGAAATCTACATCTTGATTGGCTTTTCCCTCGGCCCAGTCCACAATGAACTTCTGCACAGACACTGTTTTTCCAATTCCAGCGATGCCTTTAGTGAGAACAGTCTTGATGTTTTCTCTTCTCTTCTCCTCACATCCTGGTTCAGTTAAAGGTTTAAAGATGTCATTGCAGTTGATTGGAATGTCTTGGAGTGTCCTGTAACTTTTCTCCATCTGTAAAACCTCATGTTCTTCATTCACTCCTTCACTCTCTCCCTCGATGATGTAGAGCTGTGTGTAAATCCTGTTCAGGAGGGTTTGATTCTCTTGTAGTTTGATTCCCTCAAATAAACTCTCATACTTGTTCTTCATGATGGTTTTGTGAGTCTCTCTGAGTCTCTGTAGGACATCATCCACTGCTTCTGTCTGATCAGATGTCCGAGATCTGATCAGATCAGCTCTCTCCACACTGCAGAGGAATTAAGAAGAACAGAGGAACTAAGAAAATTGAGACACTCATTTTCATTCAGAATTTGCATCTGGTCAGGGGGCATGATAAATTGTGTTCTTTTCATTCTTACACATTATTTTTCATGTAATAAATTGTGCTTGATTAACCTGTTAAATCAGCAGCCCTAATTATTATTGATCTTATTCAACCTCGCCCCTTTTCAGCGCTCCGCTCTTCCGTGTTTCTCTTCCAACTTCCAGTTTGTACTGAAGCTACTGAGAAAAGTCCATCAAAATGGCATTATCTTTTTTTTAATGAGGGATCATAAAAATTGCATTTTATTTTGATTTATTACTGCCCTGAAGAAGCTTTTTGACATAACAGATCCTCACATACTGTATATTCCACAAGACAAAATAGTAACTGAATTTACACACATGATCCTGTTCAGAAGTTTATATTCCCTTGGATTTTAATATGGTGTGTTGCTTTCTCAATAATCAGTGACTGTTTGTGTAATAATTGTTCATGAGTCCCTGCTTTGTCCTGAGCAGTGATGATATCCACTCCCCCCACCAACTACAGAATAATTATTTGCTTTCTCAGCATCTTCTGCACATTTGAGTTCTTCCCAACAGTGGCTATATATGAGATTCAGCTTTTGACACTTGGGACATTTGAGGGACTTATTCACAACTATTACAAAAGGTGCAAACAATTACTGATGCTCAAGAAGGCAACACAAGAAGAACCAAGGGATGCAAACTTTTGAACAGGATGATTTGTGTAAATAAGAGTAAATTTTGTGTTATGTAGCTTTTGAAGGGTAGTACTACATAAAAAATATAATCTTTTATCACTTATAGGCTATTTGTATACATTCTGAAAGGGGTGCGGAAACTTATAAAAGCAAAAAGGGAGTGTGCAAACTTCTGCACTTAACTGTATAGGCTATATAGTTTGTGAAAATGTATATTTTATTTTAGATTTAGTTTTTCACGATTTAACTACATTTTAGCTTTTGTAATGTACAAATTCCATGTAGTCCATTCTATCCATATGATGTCATATTGCATGTGTAATTATGAAATGGTTTGTCATGTCAGGTACACATTTTAACACAAAGTTCACAGCACTGGAACCTAAAATTCAAAACACAACCCCACATCTCATCATATAAGTGCTTGTTCTAAGTAAAAAGTGCAGTGTAGCTGTCTAAATGTGACATTGTCTGATTTACCTCTGTGCTCATGGGGAAATAAACATTTACAGTGACAGAAAAATACTCGCTTACATATTTACGTGTTGCACGAAGAAATGGATCGGCTTCTTTCAGCTTGTTGTTGAAACTCATTTTTTATTGGTGCATTTCTACTTGCGCTGACTGACAGGACGACAAAGAGCGTGCGCCAAGAGCATGAAGTCATTTCGATGGTAAAATACATTTCAGCAGATTTGCAGACAGACTAGAATGAAAATGTAATTGTAAATTCAGACTTAAGACCTGCGGAAACCCTGTATATGTACAGTATATCCTCTTAAGACCAGTTGTTAATTTCTGTCCTCTTTAGAGGACTTTTTTTTTTTTTCATTTCTTTCTGATCATACATGCCACAGTTTGGCATTTTAGTGATCAAATATTAATAATCTGTGACTAATAGCCCAATCTGCACGTTTCTATAATAAATTAATTTTGAGACCTTCGAGATAACAGGCAGGTGTAATATCTACGGTGTGTAATTTGTCCAGCACATTTTTGGAGTGAGAAGGAGGAGACATTATAGTTTACAGTCCTTAAAACATAAATCAATATACAATACTGGATCTCACCTGTTCACTGTGTCAGCACTGAGATTAAAAGGATCAAACATGGAGCTGTTACCCATGGACTCTTCTTGATATTCTAGAAGTTTTATTTCCTGGGCCAGTGTTTTGTCAGCTTCTTCATAGTCTGTTTCATCATCCGATGTATCTCTCCCTCTCTTTCTCCCTCTGGTGATTCAGAGAAAAAGTGAAATAATTCTAATGATTTATCTCAAATAATGTTAAAGATCCATCTCACGATCTCATCATTTAAGTTGAGCGGTTCACAGTTGTTACTCTTCATAGACAAATCACAAGTTTTGTGCGGATCTTTAAGGACAGTGTTTCATTTTCCCCCAAAATTATTCTTTAGCAAGAAAAAAACAACAAAGGAATTCACAGACAATGAACTATTGCAAACTGAAGCTGTTACCAGCCAGACAGGAAATGACTCTCCACTGACCACAGTCTGCAACCCTGCAGTCAATTCTGGATGGACTCCAAAGACTCCTAATCATTATCCTTATAATTTAATCATCATCCTTTCAATTATATAATTTCCATTACACTTTTAAACATTGCATTACTATCACATAGAAAAATGAGTTCGCTTAATCTTTTCAATGAACACAAGACTTTTAAATTAAATAAATTAAATAAAGACAACAAATATTGGCAGTTTTTCAGGCTTCAGCTCAATCTGTTTGATGCATTTCATCACTCACTCAAAAACACATTAATCACACGAGTATAATGCTTCAGTCTAATCTGTGTCAGAACCTGGTCTGCCATCTTCATCTAGAGTTTTAACAGGGTTCACATGTGCTCCACCTCTCTCTGCTGCCCATTCTCTGCTCCAGTTATATCACAAATAAATATGCGATCAGTGCTCCACATGGGGAAACATTTCTGCTGGTACTCCTCCTCATAGTCTGACCGTCCCCCCAGAGCGTTCATGGAAATATGACACTGTCCCAGCACCTCTAAATAATTCTTTACAAACACTCCTTCACTCTTTTATAATTTTTATTATTTAATGCAAACAACATGAATCATAAATTATATTATCAACATAACAAAATGAGTCAAAGGTGGAGAAATTGAAATGAATGTCAGAATCTTAGTAGCCTATCTAGTGCTCTTTCACTTCAAAGACAGCATGCACTTAAACTTGCATGAATTGTAAAAGTTGTTCAAAATGTGTTCAAAACCTGATTGTCCATGTTATAATGATTTGAGAATGTTCCAGGCATCATTTGTGCATCAATGAAAGCAAATATATCTGAGCTTTTGTTCAGAGAATTTTTAAAATATCAATGTTAACAAATTTACTTATTTAATTAGTTATTATGAAATAGTTCAGAATATGACTTTCTTCATTTTACATCATCATTTTTCAAAATCCACCATTTCTACTGTAGGGCAATAATCAAATAAGCAAATTTGTTAATGTCTTTGTACAGACTTTCCATTGAAACACACAAGATGTTGTTTGGAAAATGATTTAAATTATGCTGGATAACATGATCATCAGGTTTTGTTCATGCAATCTCAGGTGCATGCTGTCATTAAAGCATAAATACAAAGATATTCGATAATGTATTTGTATAACGAAATACTAAGACATTCAGAAATACGTGCATTTTTTACCTTTTACTCAAATTGTTATACTTATAATTTGACATTAAAATATTTATATTAAATGATAAGTGCATTTTCACAAGTGAATTCAGGCTCAACTCAATATCTATGCATAAAGTAATATCACACAAGGTTTTTTGTTTGGGTGGGTGGTGGCAGTGTCTACATACCATTTAACTAAATAATATTATTCTGTATAGTAGCATATACAGTTATTGTAAAGCAAGAGGAGGATGGGCTCCCCAACTTAGGCAGGTTCCTCATGGTTTTTCTCACCACTAACTAATAACTTACAGAGATTTTTCTTTGCCACAGTCACCTTTGGCTCGTCCACTGGAGTCTTTAAGGGTCATGAAACCCGCCCAAAACATTTTTGAGATGTTAACAGATATGTACAGGTTACACATCATTGAAATCAATGACAGCAGGCATTTGTTTATTATTAATGGTAAACTGGTTATTTTTGAGTTTTTTGAGCCATTTCGTTCTTTGAAAAACAAAAGTTAAAGCAACGTCACATCTAGTCACCGTGCATTCCTGGGGATTCTGGGGGAGAGAAGTCCTCCACCTCAACAGAGCACTCAGAACAGCTGTACCTGCTGCTCTCTGTATCCATTTCCTGAGTGAAACCCCCATGCATGCGTCGCAGTCAGGTGTACATATTAGCTGTCTTATTGCACTTCAGGCCCTCCCCTTTTCATGCAATCTGCTCCCTTTCTCCACCTATTTAACCTCCACATTACCACATCTGATTTCTGAAACCTTTTCAAATCAGAGGTGTGAAGAACTGCTGCTGAAACAGGGGGTTTCATGACACTTTAAAGACATCAAGACATGACCTTCTGTAAAGCTGCTATGAAACTATATGTGTATTGTGAAAAGCACTATACAAATAAAAATGACATGAATGGACTTCACTAGTCCATGTATATATAATCCCTTTTACTTTCCCATGTGGTTAAATATGTAACGTGAATGTTAACCCTGTAAATCTCAGCATTATCTTAGCATTTCAAGTATTATAATAGAATTGACGTGAATGTAAAAAAGCTGGATTCTGGAGGTACAAATATGTTTCTCTGGCTGCAAGTGATACATATAAAAGACAGAATAATTCAGATTATATGTATTAAATCCTGTCAGCTGTTTATATTAATATAATTGTTTTATTGTTTTGTCTTCAACACTGGATATGGTCTCACCTGATAACTCCATCACGGAGATCAGGGGGATGAGGCATGGAGTTGTTACTCTTCATAGACACACAGCTGGATTCTGGAGGTACAAATATGTTTCTCTGCCTGCAAGTGATACATATAAAAGACAGAATAATTCAGATGATAAGTGTTTAGTCCTGTCAGCTTTTTATATTAATATTATTGTCTTATTGTCTTGTCTTCAACACTGGATATGGTCTCACCTGATAACTCCATCACGGAGATCAGGGGGATGAGGCATGGAGTTGTTACTCTTCATAGACACACAGCTGGATTCTGGAGGTACAAATATGTTTCTCTGCCTGCAAGTGATACATATAAAAGACAGAATAATTCAGATTATATGTATTAAATCCTGTCAGCTGTTTATATTAATATAATTGTTTTATTGTTTTGTCTTCAACACTGGATATGGTCTCACCTGATAACTCCATCACTGAGATCAGGGGGATGAGGCATGGAGTTGTTACTCTTCATAGACACACAGCTGGATTCTGGAGGTACAAATATGTTTCTCTGCCTGCAAGTGATACATATAAAAGACAAAATAATTCAGATAATCTGTGTCTAGTAATAATCATTTTGGTTAGTGTCTCACCAAGAGTCAAAAGTTACTGTCTCAGCACCAAAGTTAAGGGATTCATTCACAGAATTGTAACTAATTTCAAAGGTATCTCAATCTTGCACAGACTGATAGTTACCCATATTACTCTATGTGTATACAGTACAATTTCTTATACTTTCCCTTGTGTTTGTCTGATATTAAACAGACAGTTCACCCAAAAATCATTTACTCACTCTCATGCCATTCTAGATGTGTTTGACTTTCATGAAGATTTTCAGAAAATTCTCTCAGCTCTGTAGGTCCATACAATGCATTTTGAAGGTGAAAGTGAAAGTGGCGATTTATGGTAAAAAAAAAAAAGAAAAAGAAAAAGGACTGAAATATTGATCAGCTTCTCACCCACATCTATCATATCACATCAGAAGACATGGATTAACCCACTGGAGTCGAATTTATTATTTTTATGCTGCCTTTGTTTGATTTTTTGAGCTTCAAATTTCAATTTTCTAAGATGGCATGAGAGTGAGTAAATTATTTTTGGGAAAATGAGAGAATTTTCAGTTTTGGGTGAACTGTTCCTATAAGTGTATCATGTTAATGTTAACCTGGTATACATGACATACAATAGTCGTGATGAATCTTAGCATTATCTTAGCATAAAGGTTTCTAATAGATTTGAGATGTATACAAACATAAAGGTAGTCAAAATATCTTGGTGTACATTTTGTTTATTTTGTCTTACATTTAAATATCATTTCACCAAATATCACTGCACCAATAAGATCACCTGCATCATTTTTATACTCACACAGGGTCAGAGGTCACTGGTCAATCACTGAGATTAGGGGAATTAATCATGGAGTTGTTACTTTTCATAAACACATGGCTGAACACTGGAGATGCTGCTCTCTGATGGTGAACAGCTCCATCCTCTCTCTCCTCATAGAGACTCGTTTTAGAAGCAGCACTCTCCAATATAACAATCTTCAGACCTGCATTTGGAAGAACACAAAAAGAAAAACATAAATTCCTCTGTGATTAATAAGAAACTGAACCGAACCCTTCACTACCCTGATAAAAGTCACTAAACAGAAAGAACAACACTCAAGAGCCGCTTCACTATCATACTTGCAAGATGGCGCCGAGTATGACTGCTGCGTTGCGAGCTCCGACACAATGTTGCTTTTTTGTTTGTTTTGTCTACAATTTTTATGTTTTTCATCTTGGATGTCGTCTGCCTTATTGCCTATGACAGGCAAACACTTTTGGACATTGGTTCTTAAATCACACACCGAAAACCGGACTTTAAATACCTTAATGCCGACCTGCTGTTTTCTAACACAACAGCGGAGCCCTTTGTCTGGACTGCCCGGCTGCGTAAGTGTAGCCAGAAAAGGGGAAGGAGAGTTGGCGTTCTCATCAGAAAATCAAGTCTACCCCCGCTACCCAGCATTGTTCTGACAAATGTTCAGTCTCTGGACAACAAGTTCTGCAAGCTGAGAGTGTGGGTCTCTTTCCAACGAGAGACGAGGGACTGCTGCATTATCTGCCTTACAGAAACTTGGATGTCTGCGGAGGTTCCAGACTCAGCCATTGAACCCGTGGGGTTTCTCAGTGTACTGAGCGGACAGAATGAAAGACCTCTCAGGTAAAAGCAGAGGTGGTGGTGTATGTTTTATGATCAACTAATCCTGGTGTGATCAGAGGAACGTACATTCTATCAAGTCTTTCTGCTCTCCTGATCTGAAATTCCTCATGCTTCTGTGTCAGCCATTCTGGCTACCGAGGTTATTCACAGTGGTCATTATCACAGATGTGTACATCCCTCCACAAGCCAACACAGACTGGGCACTCAAGGAACTGTATGGGAGTATAAGCAGATAACCGCACACCATAAGGCCACGTTCATTGAGACCAGGGACTTTAACAGGAAGCACTTGCCCTCAGAAAGATCCAGTGCTGGTCAGACCAATCAGATTCTACACTACAAGACTACAAGACGTGGACTGGGAGATGTTCCGGTCTGCCTCTGATGATGACATCGAGGTCTATGCAGATCCTGTAACGTGTTTCATCAGGAAGTGCATAGATGATGTAGTGCCGACCAACAAAATACAGATCTACCCTAACAAGAAACCATGGATTAACTGCGATGTTCATGCAGCACTAAATGCACGGACCACCGCTTTCAATTCCGGGAACGCGGAGGAGCAAAAACAAGCCAGTTATGCCCTATGCAAAACTATAAGAGCAGCCAAATGCCAGTACAGGGACAAGACTGAACGACAGTTCAACACCACCGACTCTAGAAGCATGTGGCAGGGAATTAATATCATCACAGACTTCAAAGGGAATAAAAACTCCGCCGTGAACACCGCAGCCTCTCTCCCGGATGAGCTTAATACTTTTTATGCTCGTTTTGAGGGAAATAACACCGCCCTTGTAGCGAGAGCTCTCGCGGCCGAAGCTACAAAGGTTTGTTAGTTCACTCCCTGTCTCTGAAGCGGATGTAACCCGATCCTTCTAACGGGTGAATATCCGTAAAGCTGCGGATCCAGACGGCATTCCGGGCCGCGTCTTCAGAGCGTGCGTGAACCAACTGGCTGGTGTTTTTACGGATATTTTCAACCTTTCCCTCTCCTTGTCTGTGGTCCCCACATGCTTTAAAATATCCACCATTGTGCCTGTACTGAAGCAATCCAAAATCACTTGCTTAAATGACTGGTGTCCTGTTGCTCTGACCCCCATCATCAGCAAATGCTTTGAGAGGCCAATCAGAAATTACATCTCCCCTGTGCTGCCTGCCTCACTGGACCCACTGCAGTTTGCTTACCGCAACAAATGCTCCACTGATGATACCATTGCACTTACACTACACACTGCTCTCTCCCACCTGGAAAAAAGGAACACATATGTGAGAATGCCCTCCAAGCTTGATGAGAAACTCCAGGCTCTGGGCTTAAACAGCTCGCTGTACAGCTGGATCCTGGACTTCCTGTCAAGCAGACGCCAGGTGGTCAGAATGGGCAGTAACATCTCCTCATCACTGACCCTCAACACTGGAGCTCCACAGGGCTGTGTTCTCAGCCAACTCCTGTATTCCCTGTACACACATGACTGTGTGGCAACACATAGCTCCAAAACAATCATCAAGTTCGCTGATGATACGACGGTAGTAGGTTTGATCACTGACAATGATGAGCCTATAAAGAGGAGGTGCACACTCTGACATGCTGGTGTCATGAGCACAAACTCTCCCTTAACATCAGTTAGACCAAGGAGCTTGTGGTGGACTTCAGGAGAAAAAACAGAGAAGACAGCCCCATCTCCATCAATGGAACACCAGTGGAGGGGTTCAGCAGCTTCAAGTTCCTTGGTGTCCACATCACTGAGGAACTCACATGGTCCATCCACACAGAGGCCGTTGTGAAGAAGGCTCACCAGCACCTCTTCTTCCTGAGACAGCTGAGGAAGTTCGGAATGAACCACCGCATCCTCACACCGTTCTACACCAGCACTGTAGAGAGCCTCCTGACTGGCTGCATCACTGCCTGTTACGGCAACAGCTCGGAGAATTATCAGAGACTCCAGCCACCCGGGCCATGCGCTGCTCTCACTGCTACCATCAGGCAGGCGGTATCGCAGCATCAGGACCCGCACCAGCCGATTTCACGACAGCTTCTTCCCCCAAGCGATCAGACTTTTGAACTCTTGATCTCTAATGATCAATATACATCTGCACTGCACTTTATTAATCTCACACTGGACTGTCATAAATTATATTTTCTCTTAACAACACACTGGCAACTGACTATCAACCGACAGCCTGAATGTCAATACAACACTTTACAAACTTACTGTATATTTTATATTATTTTTATTGTATACTGTGTATTCTATATTGTGTGTATTGTTTACTGTACATTTTATATTATTATTTGTATACTGTGTTGTGTGTAATTATGTGTATATTAGTTGTGTAAATTGTGTTGGGTAAATCTGATGTTATTATAGATTGGTGTACGTCTCATGACTGCTATGTTGCTCAGAACTGCACCCAAGACTTTCACCCACTGTTGCACTTGTGTATATGGTTAAGTGACAATAAAGTGATTTGATCTGATTTACTCTCTCAATTGGCATTAAAAGATCAAAAATAACTACCAGACTTTACTTCATTTTCAGAACAGCAGAATGTATACACAGTAATTGTGGGCGGGCCAAGTCCACTAGTATGAATAACAGCTCAAACAGCCTCAAATACAGGTTTCTCAACTAAACAAAAGGAACAAGCAGAGAGGTGTACTTCTGTTTATCCTCATTATTAAAGTTTTTATTTATTTATTTATTTTACGAGAAAAGAAAAACAACTCCGGTCACACCATTGAGGATATTTTAACACCAAAGAGGGTCTCTACAACAGATACTTTTACTAGCTGCAGGGAATAACTCAGTGAAGAAGAAAAAACTAAACAGAACACAAATACATTTGATTTATTAAAGACCAGGGATTAACCCTTCAAAATAAATAAAGAAACTGAAAAAAAGTTAAAGATTAATTCAAACTCACACCAAAATATTACTCAAAATGAAATCGAAATACAAGAAACAAGTTAAAATAGGGGTCCACTGAAAGAAATGTTGGGAACCACTGTCCTAGACCACCTAAGGGGGTCATCCGATAACATAATGATTTATCTCCTGTAAAGTAAAGACGTCGAGCAGTTTTGGGGCCTGTTCAACTCTTCCGGGTTTTTTATAATCTAGGCCTTGTTTATGGAGTTAACTTGATCTGACTGTCGTGAAAATCTATTAAACACAAAGACGAATGGATACCTCTCAGAAATATGCCGACTGCTGAAAATACTCTACAGATATAAAAGTTCGTGCGGCTTAAAATATCGACGTGTAGTGCTTGAACTTAAAATGACACACTGAAAAACTGAGTGTGATAAATAAAAAACTATCAATACTTTATCTGATCACTAATATCCAAACATCTGCAGCAACATTTTATTGCTTTTAAAAATAGGGTTCATTATTATTCTTATTATTGTTGTTAACTTACCGTGAGATGTGAAAATATCTTCAAACCTCTCGGGGAAAACAAAAAGTCACCAGGTGAGTTAAAGACTTTTTGTTTTCGTTTTTAGACGTGACGTCAACTACAATGAACTGCGCATGCTCGCGTCTGAGTGAATGAAACATGGGCTGTGTCTCGTTTGGAAGGCTGCATGCTAGGTAGAACGCGTCCTTTGAAGGCTGCAGTATACCGAGTGTCCTCCTTTAAACAAGCCTCGTTTAAACGAGACGGCCTTCGTAGGACAAACGGAAACGGAACGTAACACGGTTGCTATGAAAGCACGTCACTCTTTAACAAGTGCGAGCGCTTTGAGTAAGAAGGTAACAAAGTCACTTTGGAAGGGAATGTATGAGGTAAATTTTAGGAGAGTTATAATGATGTAAAGAGAAAAGAAAATAGATTTTACAGGTGTACTTTTAGTCTAATACTTTATTTTAATTATCTATTAATATAATTATACATATTATATACTCTGCACCCATCTACTGAGGTACTTCAATTTGGGAATTAACAGTCCTTGCGTTGAACATCATATTTACGGGCAAATTGACGTCATTTCTTTTTGACATTTCCGTTGAAGCAAAGAATTATGGGTTGTGAGTGCCCACGCCTTTACAGACTTAGGTTGTATATCGTTTGAGTTAATCAGAGAGAGTGTGCGTTCATATACCTGTTAACTAAAGTTCATTTGAAGTGTTTTAATCATCATTACAAGAGGTATCTAGAGTTGAATGTTTCGAAACGAAAAATGGAGTTCTGTTTGTTACACTGCACATATCAAACGTGTAGCAGAGTTAAAGGAATAGTTTAAACAAAAAAGACAATTCATTTATTACTCTCAGGTCGTTCCAAACCCATACTTACCTTCTTCAGTGGAACACAAAGGTGATTTTTTTTAAAGAATATCCAGACCACTTTTCCAAGTCCCTAAAGGACAAAATAAACACACCATAAGTATCATAAAAGTAGTGTAGTTCATACGACTTGTCTGTTACAAGTCTTAAGAAATCCATTTAACAGATTTGTGTGAGGAACAAACCAAGAAATAAGTCGTTAGTTCATGACAGGGAAAGAGCGTTGACCGAGTCTGATTAGTGAATCTTTTGAGTCGGATCTTTTCAATGAATCGGTTGATCCGGTTCACAAGTTCAAATTGATCCAGTTGCAACGGATAAAGCTGAAGTTAGTAAAAATTTCGACATTCTGGCCAACTGTGGCTGTAAAATATTAATATTCCTTTTATAATAATATTAGTCACTAATGTTCATGTTTTCATCCATCTCAGGGTTCAACCGGAGAAGTCCACTGCGAGAAAGTGACGTGTCCGGCACTCACCTGTAGCCGACCAATCAGACGCAACCCTTCAGACTGCTGTAAGGAGTGTCCAGCAGAGGACACGCCCCCTCTGGATGATGACGAAATAATGCAGGTGGATGGAACTCATCACTGCAAGTTCGGCAAAAACTACTACCAGAACAGTGAACACTGGCACCCAAACCTCCCGCTGGTCGGGGAGATGAAATGTGTCACCTGCTGGTGTGATGTGAGTTTTTCTTTTATTTATACAAAATTAATGTTTTATTGTCAATTGGAAGCACTATCTGAGTTTTAAGGACTGCCTGAAAAGTTGCGGATTTTAAGTTCTTAATAGCACAACTATTGTGCGCCGTTCTCTTTTTATAACAGCACGGAGTTACGAAGTGCCAGCGAAAACAGTGTCCGTTACTGAGTTGCAGTAACCCCATCCGCATGGAAGGGAAATGCTGTCCTGAGTGCATAGGTAAGTTTTAAAAGTTGACATTTTTCAATGTTGCTGAAGTCTAGCCTGAAGCTTCCTTCTGATTGGTTCATGTTAGTGAATATTCATTTGTGTTGACGCGCTGATCTGCTGCTGTTGCCCGAATTCAGTTTGAAGAAGTTTAAATAAATCCTTCATAATTTACTAATACACTTTCTGTCTTTGTTTTCACAGAGGACTTCATGGAAAAAGAAGAAATGATGAAGATGACAGAGAAAAAGGAAAGTTGGAGACACTGATATCCTCTTTTCTCAACCTTCTTCATTCGTCTCAGACACACATAACGAGACGTGTGCAGACTGCAAAACAGCAATGAACAAACAAACAAACAGAGAGGACGTCTAGAACAAAAGAGAACAAGAGTCTGAGAGAACGTGACTCTGAAGACGAAAGAGATCGAGACAAAAACAGAAAAAAACGAGAGTGAATCTTATTAGTAATAAGATGACAGGACTACAAGATAGGTGTTGTATAATTATCACTATTTTCAATGTTGAAGAATAATTTAAATTATTATGAGATTCTAAAATGAAAAAGAAGGAATAGCTGTAATGAGAATAGAAACAATGTGAAGGAGTGGAATGTACCCCTCCGAATTCCTTCCCCGCCCTCTCTCTCACTCTCAGTATTTAAAGTTTTTGAAGTGTGCTAAAGGCACAGCTCTAAATTGTTTTATTTTCTTTTGATTTTATTTTATTGTATATGGAAAATGATGTGATTTGATAATAATGTTAGATACAGTGATATGAAGAAGAGGTTCAAATACCTTTCCTCATCATGATTAATGATTTTATATATTCAGAGGGCAATTTGAAGTTAAGGGTTTATACTAAAGATGAGATTCAGTTGAAAGTTCATCTGAAAGAATAGATGTAGGTTCAAAACAATCTAGAGACTATTATTGAATTAAGGTGATGTTTTTAAATTAAGCTTCCTAGAAGTTTGACAGAGCTACCCTTTATTTTGTTTTATTCTGATATTAGTCCCCACCATGATTTGCTAAAGGAGCAGAAATACAATCTGAATGGAAAGTAATGATCTGTAAATAAGTTCAATTTTAGCATTGTTATTTTACTTTTAATTTGGACAATTTTAATAGATTGTTAAATTTTGAATAATGCTTTTTGAATTTGACCATGTTTTGAATTGTCTCCATATTTAAGCAGTTGTAGATGGTTCTATTGGCTGTGATGGTTCTCAGGTGATACTCCCTGAAACAAAAGAAAATATCTGTTTACTCATACCAAATTTTTAAGGATTGGCTAATAGGACTGAGCGGTATTGAGACCAGTGGCAAGAGGTGATGACCCAGTGACGAGTAAGACTCTCCAGTGGCAAAAAGGGGGGGCAACCTAAGACAGGGCATCACCGCCCTTGTTAGCCTGCCCAAGAATGGGTGAGATGGGTTTAAGGAAGTGGACGGATGCTTTTAGGTCAGAAGCATCAAACGGGATGTCTAGAAAAAACCTGCCTGAAAATTGTGAGTTCCACTCAACCCGGCTGCATTTTAATAACCGCTTTACTAAAACAACTTATCACAGTGTTAAATACCAAGCATTCTGTCACTGTGACATCAGGGGATCATACTCTGTGTAGAAGATAATTTATAGATTGGTTTTAGGGGTAAAGTTTTGAGAACCATTGCAGACAAAGGAGTGCCTGACTTATTGAAGTAATATTAAACAAACCTGGGAATGTTTGTATGATGAAGAATTAAGATTGAAAAAGGATTTATTACTTATGCTTTTATTGAACTCATGTACATTTTAATATTAATGAAGAATGGAAAAAGAAAACATTGTGGTGACTAAAGATTAACATTGCTTGTCTTGTTTGTGTATAACAATATAAATAGAATTCTTTAAGAAATGGGGTACACGATTGGCTAAAATTAATATAATAATTGGAATAACAATCCTTGTGGAAGGAATAATATTCTGTTGTGTGATACCATTAGTAAAATCATTCTTGATCCGTGCAACAGTGAAGCAGATGACATTGATCAATGTGAACGGTCCAATGCAATGACACCTACTCTGGATGGACAGAAATACTAGATTGGGAGGAAATTGATTCCTCCAATGAAGATATGTATGAGGAGATGAATAATGAGCCATACCCTGGGTGTAAGTGCTTGCCTAACCTCTCCCCAAAGGGTGACCCTCTACGATGCGCAAAGTATCTGGGTTGAAGATATCTACACTACAACAAATAACTTAATATGATGATGAATATTTTGTTTTATGTTTGATATACTCTACATAACTGTGACAACCAAAGACAAGGCTGAACCAATTGCACGCTCATGCATACAGTATAACATGCTTATAGGTTTCATTTATTGAATGAAGGAATAATGAGACAGAAAATTTTACAAAGGTCTCTGGATGGAGACGTTTGATTCGGAAATCTCCACCGGAGTGCGGTTGCATAATCTGGTTATTGGTGGTGAAGCTGTGTGACTTAACTAAGACGCTAGAAAGCATAACTGAGGAGACTGAATTATGAAACTGCACTCTGAATAAGGACATTGAAGGTGAGACTTATGTAAGTCTCAGAGGGAGGATAATGTAGAATATTTTTATCAAGTTCAGTATAAATTAATCAAGTATAATCAATGTAAATATACCCATTTTATTCTACAATTATTTCTGATGGTCAAGCATGAATCTTAGTGTGTGTGTGTGGAGAAGCCTGTGTAGGAAAGGAATGTGCTCACATATAGTAAACTGCTCTCATGACTGCTCAGAAAATATATGTTGAGGTTCCTCCACAGGTGTCTCCTGCCACTTCATAAAATAAACAGACTGGAGTCAAAGAATAGGAATGGTGACATGTATAGAATGTATTGGCCACTCCTTGGTAGATGATATGTATATAAGTAGGTGCAAACCATTTTGTAGTAGATGTTGTAGTTGTTGTGATGGGAACAACTCGGCTTTTTTATCTCTGATAATAAAGTCTATCTTCTGTCATCAAAACCCCAAGACTTCAAGAGTGATGTTTCTCAGAGGTGGCAGAAACCTCTACAGCGGCAAGGGACTGTTATGAGTGAGTCAGTCAGCAGACTATTCAGCCATTTCAGTCAAAAAGGCTGCTTTATTCAGGAACAAACAATGCTATGGTTATCAATATGTAAATCATTGCTATTTCAAGAGCGAATCTCTTATGCGGATGTAATTCCCGATACTTTGCAGTGTGTACGCGGCCGTTGGTCCTCCTCTTAGCAGCATGAAAAACAAGTTTTATACAAATTCTGAATGGATTATATATAGCATAGAAAGCACACAACGAGCGCTCCCTTTATAATCACTAAAAAGCTGTTTTAGCACCCCTGTAGAACCAGGCCTATTAATAATGAAAAATGAGTAAGCCTAAATGTTTCTAATTTATACAAGGAATACAAAAGCCCCGACATAGAGTGTCGAGAGAGAGAAAATTACCCCTCAATAAAGTCAGTAACAAGCTTTCTCTTTCCAACTGCGACTGGAGGTTTATTATTCTCCATTATTTAGCTAAAGTTAGCTTCACCGGAGTGGCGCCAAGCAAGCAGTCATGTCAATGATGTCATGCGCTTAGCGGTCTTTAGATGTGGGGCGGGACATTTACATTTTAAAGAGACATGACAACTAGCCTATAAAAAACGTAATATAAATTATTGTAAATAATTAATTCATGAAATTTACCGTATCCACTGCATGAATTGAATCAAATTTGTCATTATTATTTTTACTAAAATATAAGTATCTTGGGGACCCCCCTAAGTCTATTTTTTACTTCTTATAGGGGGTCCGGGATCCCACCAGCCCCCCCTCAATTCGAGCACTGCTATTATTCTTTTCTTAGATTTTTATAAAGCTTTTGACACCATTGGATTTCTTTAGCAGACTCTCAGATTATTTGGTTTTGGTGATACTTTTGTTAGTATTATTGAAATGTTTTATAGGGAAATTAGCAGCTCTGTCCTAATTAGCTTCAATACTTCTCAGAGATTTTTTATTAACCGAGGTGTCAGACAGGGTTGCCCGATCTCGTCCTTTTTATTTATTTTAGTGACTGAGCTATTATCATTAGGTATTAATCACGAACATAACTTGGAAGGCATTCCTATTTTTGAAAGGGAAATTAAAATCTCCCAGTTGGCTGATGACACCACTTTTTTCTTAAAAGATAAGAGTCAGCTGTCCAAAGCAATTCATTTAATTGAGCAGTTTTCATGTGCTTCGGGGCTGAAACTGAATATGTCCAAGTGTGAGATAATGCCACTGCATTAGTGACGATTCTTTAATTGGAGGTATTTCAGTGAAAGACACTGTAAAGTATTTGGGTATTTATTTAACAAAAAATATAACAGCTAGACAACAGCTTAATTTTTCTGGCAGGGTCCAAAAAACCAAAAAAAAAAAAAAAAAAAAAAAACCCAAAGCATTTTAACCTTTGGCTCCAAAGAGACATTTCCCTGTATGATCCTTTTATCTAAAGCCGAAGGACTATCTCGTTTCGTATATCCTACACTTTCTCTTTTCGTTAATGATTGTAGTCAAAATTTTTCTGGACTTCATATGGAAAAACAAACCTCATAAACTTAAAACGGTGGACTTGAAGTGTTAGATTTTTAGATTGTTAGATTGTTAGGGATTATCCCTGTAATCAGGGCACAGTAAGTTGCTTTGGATAAAAGCGTCTGCCAAATGCATAAATGTAAACACAATGTCAAGATTGCTGAAATATTTGCAGGGAAAATGTTTCTCAGGTCAAAGTGCTCATGGTGTACAGACGTCACTGCACTTGGACATACTGTATATTTACGTATATGAAAGTTTAGTAATTCGTTCTTATTTACACGAGTATCGAGAAAGTCATTACACCTGAAAACTGTGACTCAAGTGTTTTCTGTGTTTTTTGATGTTGTAGGGCTTTCCAAATGAATGAATTTTGTCAAGTGAACTTCAACAGATATCTATACTGAATGTGAAGGGTGCAGTGAACACGAGACGTTGAATTGGCACACTGCGGTCACTATATGGTCACATGACCTTCTGTAATATCCACATCCTGATATTAAACACTTCTGTCTTAGTAAGAACTACAGAATTCCCAACTGTCTTATTCAGTCCAAGATATGATAGACATCCTGTTAATAGGAAATAAATCCATCTGAATAATGTTTAATTTTTTTTAATTTAATTTTCTTTTTATTTATCACACATTATACATTTGCACATATACAGTGAAATTCTTCTTTTTCACATATCCCAGCTAGGCTGGGGTCAGAGTGCAGGGTCAGCCATGATACAGCGCCCCTGGAGCAGATAGGGTCAAGGGCCTTGCTCAAGGGCCCAACAGTGGCATCTTGGCAGTGCTGGGGCTTGAACCCCCAACCTTCTGATCAGTAACCCAGAGCCTTAACCGCTGAGCTACCACTGCCCCTGTTTATGATATTAAGATGTGTGATACAAATCATTCAGACACACGACAAACTAAATACACGAGGAACTATGTTACAGATGTGATTAAATAGAGTTTGAGTGAGTTAACATGATCATATTTCTATAAGTCAGATGTGTGTGTGTTTGTGAGTGTGTGTGTGTGTGTGTGTGTGATCTCTGTTGTTTCTCACACAGACGGCTCTTTAATGTGACACAGAGACACTGAGGAATCATTATAAACTTTAAATCCAGCATAGAGCGGTTCAGTGAATGTGGTGTTGAATGTGTGTAAGTGTGTGAGTGTGTGTGTGTTAGAGACGCTGTAGAAGGACAGAGTGCCGGACGACCAGTCCAGATACACTCCTATTCTCTTAGAGCGGACTGAAGGGACTCGTATGTCAGTTCTGCTTTTATTGTGTCTGACAGTCAATCTGTCATCAGTGCAGTGCAGACTCCAGGAGTTTTTATTATATCCAAACAGACAGTCATCACTCTGTCCTTTCCTCTTGATTCCTTTATATGTCACTGAAATATCAGCTCTCCCGTTCCATTCAGCCTCCAAGTAACAGCGTCCAGTCAGACTCTCTCCACACAGAACCTGAGGACGCTCATCAAATCTCTCTGAATGATCAGGATATGACTGACACTCTTTCACACGTGTCACCTTTCTGTTCTCCTCAGACAGAGAGAGATTAGGGTGTGCTGTATTTGGATCCAGTGTGAGATCACAGAAATCTGAACACAAGAACAGACATTAGAGGAGACAACATTTAAATGTGTGTAAGTGTGTGTGTGTGTGTGTGTGTGCGTGCAAGCGTGTGTGTGTGTGTGTGTGTGTGTGTGTGTATGAGTGAGTGTGAGTGTGTGTGTGTGTGTCTCTGGGCGGGTTTAAGTGGTTTATGAGGACTTTTTTAGGTTATAAACTGGTAATTACAAGTGTATTATGCTATAAATGTGGTTTATGAGGACATTTCTAGTGTCCCCATAATTCAAATCACTTAAAAAACATACTAAATGATGTTTTATTGAAAATGTAAAAATGCAGAAAGTTTTTTGTGAGGGTTAGGTTTAGGGGTAGGGTTAGGGTTAGGGGATAGAATCTATAGTTTATACAGTATAAAAATCATTATGTCTATGGAGAGTCCTCATAATGATAGCTGCACCGACATGTGTGTGTGTGTGTGTGTGAGGGTTAGGTTTAGGGGTAGGGTTAGGGTTAGGGGATAGAATCTATAGTTTGTACAGTATAAAAATAATTATGTCTATGGAGAGTCCTCATAATGATAGCTGCACCGACATGTGTGTGTGTGTGTGTGTAAGTGTGAGTGTGTGTAAGTGTGAGCGTGTGTATGTATGTGTGTGTGTGTGTGTGTGTGTGTATATATATATGTATGTGTGTGTG
The DNA here is from genome assembly GCF_019703515.2 of Myxocyprinus asiaticus. Taxonomy (NCBI): domain Eukaryota; kingdom Metazoa; phylum Chordata; class Actinopteri; order Cypriniformes; family Catostomidae; genus Myxocyprinus; species Myxocyprinus asiaticus. Next base: position 1,704,108 of record NC_059382.1, read on the forward strand.
AGAGTGGGTGTGTGTATGTGTATCAGAGATGCCAAGTTCTGAAAGTGGAAAATAGTAGCACTTGCCGTAAAAAATAGTAGCACCTGACCAGTAAAAAGGTTACCTGGTGAGCGCAGCGAGGCGATATTTTTTTTTTCATGATCAGGTGCTGCTACGTGCTCACCTAAGGAAGAATCAGTTCTGGACTGAAATATTCAACCTCCAAACTTTATCATAAATAACTAACAAAATAACATCTCAAGAACGATTTAACAATTTGTATTTATTTTGAATTATTTGCATTTCACTTGATATTTGTATTCTGAACTACAAGTACTTTGGATTTCAATTTAATTAAATGTCTGTTGTATGGAAAAGTATTTGAAATGCAATGGAGTATACCAAATGCATTTCAAATACTCTTCCATACAACAGACATTAATCTATTGCACTGGTATACACAAACATTGGTACAATTTGAAACAGCAACTGGAAGACTGTGCTCAACAATAAAGTTTGCAAAAAGTGTCTCTGCCTTTATCACTGCATTATCTTCGCCTGTACTCACTACATATTCATGCATAGATTTATGATTTCCAATAGATACTGCAACTTGTTGATGTTTTTTTGTACCTACATGAATGATGCAATAGTGACGTCCACCGTGTTTCACTGAGAAGTCTGTCTGGCAATATTCACAGTAGGCATGCGTGTCAGAGATTTGACTTGTTTTAATAAAAGGCCATTCTGTAGTGTATTCCTATCTAAATTTTTGGCAGGATAGTCGACTTCTTTTAGATGGAATTTTTTTTTATATCTGGCTGGTGATGAAACCTGAACGACTGTATAAGGGAACATTTGTGCGGCAGTTCCTCTAGGACCCCCTACACCGGTTGCTAAGCAACCCGGCTCACCGCTACTAGTACGTTAGGTAAAATGCCAGTAAAATATATTATTAAGAATAATATGTATATATAAATAGACAGGAAAACACACACATGGTTGCCTGTTGAAACAATGGTTGTATGTATATTTATAGGCTATACGTATATATTTTTATATATATATAAATATTTTAATTTTATTTTTATTTGTTTTCCAGAGTATCAAACCCTTCGTCATAACACCGTATTTTACCCTCCAAAATAGTAGCTGCTACGGCAAAATCGTAGCACTTGGCATCCCTGGTGTATGTGTCATTGTGTGAGTGTGAATGTGTGTGTGTGTATGTGTCAGTGTGTGTGTGAGTGTGTGTATGTGTATGTAAGTGAGTGTAAGTGTGTGCACTCTGACCCCAGCCTAGCTGGGATATGTGAAAAAGAAAATTTCACTGTATATGTGCAAATGTATAATGTGTGATGAATAAAGAAAATAAAAAAAAAAAAAATTAAAGTGAGTGTGTATGTGAGTGTAAGTGTGTGTGTGTGAGTGTGTATGTGAGAGTGTAAGTGTATGTATGTGTGAGAATGTAAGCGTGTGTATGTGTCAGTGTGTGTGTGAGTGTGTGTGAATGTGAGTGTGTGTGTGTGTGTGTGTGTGTGTGTGTGTAAGTGTGTGTGAGTGTGAGATTGAAAGTGTGTGTAAGCGTGTGTGTGTGTGTGTGAGTGTATGTGTCAGTGTGTGTGTGTGAATGTGAGTGTAAGTGTGTGTGTGTGTGTGAGTGTGTAAGTGTATGTGTGAGTATGTAAGCATGTGTGTGTAAGTGTGCGAGTGTGTGTGTGTGTGTGTGAATGTGTGTAAGTGTGTGTGTGTACATACATTTTTGTGGTCCAGGTGTAATTCTGATCTTTTCTCCAAGATTCACACTATAAAACACAAACACACAAAACACAAGCATGATGTCACATCGATGAAACATTTATTTTCTGTGAGGAATAATTGATGATGGACCGTTAAATTAGTGAGTGGCCGTTACTTCTCGAGAGTGATTAATTTTCAATAATTCAATGGGACGGAGTCAATTAATCTGATTATACAACGGTTACAACACCTTAAGACATCTTTCAGGGTTTTATCTAGAGATGCACCAATCAGATACCTGGAACGGTATCAGCTCCAATATTGACATTTTTACCTGGATCAGGTATCAGTCCGATGAACCTGATCCAAATCCAATACCACATGTTTGTCATGGTTGCTAACGTCGAGTAAAAAAATGACAGAAAAGAACCATAAAAGCACCATTAAAGGAATATTCCGGGTTGAATACAAGTTAAACTCATTTGTGGCATAATGCTGATAAACACAAAAAATTATTTAGACACGTCCCTCCTTTTCTTAAAATAAAAATCTAAAATCTGTTACAGTAAGACAATAACAGGCGCATCATCAGCATCACTGAAACTACTCGAGTAAATCATGATGGTAACAGTGATGTACATCCCTTACAACTGGAAGAATCTTCAGAGAAATGAACAGAATGACTGAAGAGAGTATTTGACCGAAACGCTGTAAACAAATAAAGATTTGTAAGCTATAGGACAGTAGGTGTTTTCCACACAATTGTTGAACTTGTACCTGAACTAAAATCAGTTCCTTGTAGAACTAAACCTGTTCCAGCAGTATTCCAACATTGTTTTTCCACCAGGGACACAGAAAGCAGGAACTTTATTTAAATAAGCGGTGACGCAAGTATGTGACACTGTTGTAAAGGCGACGCCTGAACTTAATGCGACACTCGCTTCAAAACAAAAACAATGGATGACTCTGTGAAAGATTTTGTGTCAGTTTTTTGTCATCCTGTTTTGTTGTGCAAAACTTCTTGTGGACAAGACAAGTATTGCAAAAAAGTAAGAAAAACACGCAAAGGACTTTTTATATTATCCTAAATTAATTTTAATATCTGTGGAAAGCACTCTCGCTCTCACGTATATTCTTACACACTTACACACATACATACGCACACATAGACACTATTGATGAACTTACAGAGCCTTCATGTCAACGCACCCCAGTGACTCAATTAAGCAGTTCAGCAATTAAAAAGGTCTATGGCAACAAAATGAACACAATCTATCTACTAATTACACGATAAACGTAAATGATGTTTTGCTCCTTTATTCTCTTGTAGTATTGTTTCATTTATTTTCAATCTAGTTTAATGTTGTGGTCAGCAAAGCTTAACTTGACGAGACAATCTGATATTATTTGTGGTTTCTGGTCGACGCTTCAAACTAATGCTGCATTGTTTTCTTCTCCATAATGGGCTACTTGCACAACTGCTTCCGCGTTCTAAGTAGTGCGGCTCAGGCGTTTCTGGTTACAGCGTTCAGCGTGCCTACGTGCAGAGATTTATCCATGGGAAGGCAGATTATTTCTTTTTTTTTTTAGGGCAGTCAGTTGATTAAATGAATAAATCATATTTCTGGTGCTAACATGATGTCTCAATTTTATAATTTGCTTAAATTTGCCTCTAAATATATTTTTTCATTTCCAAATGTAGCTAAACTCAGCTCCAGAATAATAAATCAAACATGTATAACCTGCAGCAGTCTGGCCATCTCATTAACACGTTTCATTCATTGATGATATTTCATACCAGTTGAGATTCAATGATAAATTCCACCATACAAGATTGCAAATGACTTTTCTTTGGATACATGTCCCAGATGTATTTATTTATAAATACATTAGCTGTTATCTTACTCTGAACATGCTTTAAAAACTCTCTGATGAAGCAGTTGTATTATCAAACTAAATAAATAAATAAATAACTGCGCTAAAATACTGAATTATTAACCACACTCCATATATTTAATCTATTTCAAACATTATAACTCATTACCTTTAGCAGCTCTTATGGATTTGCATTTCAACATTTATTGATATACAGTACTTTTCAGTGAAAAAGTGACACAAAATAAGGATTAAAACATACATTTATTAAAAACAGGTTGATGCATGCGTTCATCGCATCTTTGTCCTTCCTTACACATGGATCATGGCAGTGACTGAAACACGTATTTGTTTCATTCAAACAGGTTTGCAGGTTCACCACCTGGTCCCTAAAGGGGTGGTGGGAACCTTGGGCACATAGCCCGGTCAGGGTCTCAGGATCATGTGAGAGTAACCTGGACTGAACTCCAGGCACGTTTCGCTGACAGAGAACGCTTGCAGGTCACCTACCCTCTTCATGGAAGTGAGCACTGTCAGGAGGGCAGTCTTCAAGGAGAGTGCCTAAAGCTCGGCTGACTGCAAAGGCTCAAAGGGGGCTCTCTGTAGACCCTGAAGAACTACAGAGGTCCGATGAGGGAACGAGGCACAGACTGGAGGGATTCAGCCTCCTGGCGCCTCTTAGGAACCTGATGATCAGGTCATGCTTCCCTAAGGACTTACCGTCGACTGCGTCGTGGTGTGCTGCTATGGCAGCAATGTACACCTTCAAGGTTCAAGGGGACAGCCTCCCTTCCAACCTCTCCTGCAGGAAGGAAAGCACTGATCTGACTGCACATCTCTGGGGGTCTTCCCGACAGGAAGAACACCACATAGCGAACAGACGCCACTTCAAGGCATACAGGCGCCTCGTAGAGGGGGCCCTAGCCTGAGTGATTGTGTCTACCACCACAGGTGGTCTTCCCCGTCCCGTCCAGAGACCAGACATGGAGATTCCAGAGGTCTGGGCGTGGGTGCCAGATGGTGCCCCGTCCCTGAGAAAGAAGGTCCTTCCTCAGGGGAATTCGCCAGGGGGGAGCTGTCACGAGAAGCGTGAGGTCCGAGCACCACATCTGGGCGGGCCAGAAGGGTGCTACCAGGACGACCTGCTCCGCTTCCTCCCTGACCTTGCACAGGGTCTGTGCAAGCAGGCTCACTGGGGGAAACGCATATTTGCGCATGCCAGGGGGCCAGCTGTGTGCCAGCGCGTCTATGCCGAGGGGGACCTCGGTCAGGGCGTACCAGTGCGGGCAGTGGGGAGGATTCTTGGGAGGCGAACAGGTGCACCTGTGCCTGTCGAATCGACTCCAAATCAGCTGGACCACCTGAGGGTGGAGTCTCCACTCTCCCCTGAGGGTAACCTGTCGTGACAGCGCATCCGCTGTAGTGTTGAGATTGCCCGGGATGTGAGTGGCTTGAAGTGACTTGAAGTGCTGCTGACTCCAGGAGGAGACTGCGGATGAGTTGTGACATACAACGAGAGCGCAAACTGCCTTGGCGGTTGACATATGCTACTGTTGTCGTGTTATCTGTCTGAACTAACACGTGCTTGCCCTGGATCAACGGCCAAAATCTCGTCAGGGCGAGCAGAATTGCCAACAACTCGAGGCAGTTGATGTGCCAATGCAATCGCGGACCCGTCAAGAGGCCGGCAGCTGTGTGCCCATTGCAAACAGCACCCCAGCCCGTTTTGGAGGCATCTGTCGTGACCATGACACGCCTGGGGACCAGTTCTAGAGGAACGCCTGCCCGTAGAAATGAGAGGTCGGTCCAAGGGCTGAAAAGACGGTGAAAGACCGGCGTGATGACCACGCGACATGTCCCGTGGCACCATGCCCATCTCGGGACTTGAGTCTGGAGCCAGTGCTGAAGCAGCCTCATATGCATCAACCCGAGCGGGGTGGCCACCGCCAAGGATGCCATATGCCCCAGGAGCCTCTGAAAAAGTTTCAGTGGAACCGCTGTTTTCTGTTTGAACGCCTTCAAACAGGCCAGCACCGACTGGGCACGCTCGTTCGTAAGGCGCACCGTCAAGGAGACTGAGTCCAACTCCAAACCGAGAAAAGAGATGCTCTGAACAGAGAGGAGCTTGCTCTTTTCCTAGTTGACCCGAAGCCCTAGTCGGCTGAGGTGTGAGAGCACCAGGTCCCTGTGTGGGCACAACATGTCTCGAGAATGAGCTAGGATTAGCCAGTCGTCGAGATAGTTGAGAACGCGAATGCCCACTTCCCTTAATGGGGCAAGGGCAGCCTCTGCGACCTTCATAAAGACGCAAGGAGACGGGGACTTTGTACTGATACACCTGATTCTTGGACGCAAACTGCAGGAAGGGTCTGTGTCGAGGAAGGATCGAGACGTGGAAGTACGCATCCTTCAGGTCTACCGCCGAACCAATCTTGATGCCGGGCGCTCGCCAGAATGTGTTTTTGCGTCAGCATCTTGAATGGGAGTCTGTGTAAAGCCTAGTTCAGAACTCACAGGTCCAAGATTGGCCTCAACCCACCACCTTTTTTCGGTACGATGAAGTAGGGGCTGAAAAACCCCTTCTTCATCTCGGCTGGAGGGACAGGTTCTATCGCGCCCTTCCGTAGGAGGGTAGCGATCTCCGCGCAAGGTAGCAGCGTTTTCGTCTTTCACCAAGGTGAAGTGGACACCGCTGAACCTGGGCGGATGCCCGGCGAAGTGAATCGCGCAGCCGAGTTGGACGGTCCGGACCAGCCCTCACGACGGATTGGAAAGCGCAAGCCATGCGTCCAAGTTCTGCGCAAGGGGGACCAAAGGGACAACGTTATCGGACGTACCGGCAGGTGGGGCCTCGCAGCAGGGCAGAGCTCGAGGTGCCACACCACGTCGTGGCCGTGCTGAGTCTAACGACATCGAAGCACTTACCTGGCTCCTTGTGACCACCCCCGGAACAGCCTGGGACGGGGGAGGAAGAGGCCTGTCCTCGTGACCCGTGGAGACTGTCACATCGGGGGCAGATCTGTGCCACAGCTGGGAGCTCAGGGGCGGGAGACCACCGCTGGAGCGCCAAACCTGCCAAATAGAGTGGTGGACAGTGGTCCTGATGACGGCCGTGCACACCGGATACGTGACCCAGAGAACAAGGAAACCGCTCTTGCTGAGCTCTTGAGTACTGCAGCCACTTGGGCATGCAGTGCAATTAAATGCAAAAGGTAACAAAAAGATGGAGATCTGCTTACCAGCTCCAGATCAGCGGGTTTCGTTGTCCCTGGGTCACCCGTCTCAAGGGCGCTTTGAAGCCTTTCACGGGTTCTGGGCGGCCGCGAGACGGGTGGCATCTGCTTCCTGCAGTGGGCTCCACGCCAGGGCCGGGCCGAAGGGGCAGGCTGCGGCGGAGCCGGTGCAGTCACCGCAGGGGGACGCCCTTGGCGATGAGTAGACGGGGTGTGGAATCTTGAGCCGCGCCGGGGCAGGATATGCCGGCTAGCATCCCTCTACTGCTCTACCATCGAAAACTGCAGGGCAAAGTCCTCGACGGTGTCGCCAAATAGGCCCGCCTGGGAAATGGGGGCAGCAAGGAATTGTGTCTTGTCGGCCTTCTCGACCAGGTTGAGCCAAAGGTGGCGCTCCTAGACCACTAGTGTGGCCATCGTCCGCCCGAGAGACTGCGCCGTGACCTCCGTCGCTCGGAGAGCGAGGTCGGTCACCGAGCGCAGTTCCTGCATCAATCCCAGGGCGGAACTACCATCGTGCAGTTCCTTTAGCGCCTTGGCGGACTTGCAGGAGAGCCATGGCATGCAGGGCGGAGGTGGCTTGTCCAGCGGCACCGTAGGCTTTGGCCGTCAGAGACGATGTAAACCTACAGGCCTTGGACGGGGGCTTTGGGCACCCGCGCCAGGTGGCGGCGCTCTGCGGGCATAGGTGCACCGCGAGCGCCTTTATCCACCGGGGGACTGCCGAATAGCCCTTGGCCGCCCCACCATCGAGGGTAGTGAGGGCGGGAAGCTGAAAAGATCGGGACCGGGCAGTAAAAAGTGCCTCCCGCGTCCTTGTCAGCTCTTCATGCACTTCCGGGAAGAAAGGAACGGGGGCAGGGCGTGGCTTTGAGTGGCGCCGCGAGCCCAGGAACCAATCACCGAGCCGCAAAGGTTCAGGGAAGAGCAGTGAGTTCCACTCTAGCCGACGCTCACGGCTGCCCGGGAAAGCATGTCGTCATCTCCGCGTCAGCCTGTGACTGGGCAATCGACCCCGAGGGGAGGAGCCCAGCTGAGGCTTCCGACTGGACGAGCCCGCTCTCCGATGCTGCGCTCGAGAGCTCATCACTTTCGCTGGCTTCGAATAAGAGGTCGAACTCGCCATGAGACGAGCCGGCGGACTCATCCGGAAGCCCAATTGGGGCAGACGAGCGTGCTGGGGAATGGGAGGTCCGCGGGGGGATACCCGGCGGAGGCGGTCCCATTGGGGTCCCCAAATCAGACCCCTTAATTTGTAATTTTTGTTCTATTATTTTATTAAATAATTACTTAAGAACTTGAAACCATTCATCCATAATTAACATATTAGTTAATGTTATTATTAGTTGCGGTATTAAAGCTGGTATTGAGAATCATCAAATTTTACTAAAGATTACTGAAATTTTGGTATTGTGATAATGTATAGTTTTTATTGTACATGGTAGATCTTGCTGCAATAACATGATGAAAAAGTAGATCTCATTCCATAGAACTATGAGCATCCCTGCTGTAAATGATGGTGATGGAGGCTTTCCTTTATTTGACTATCATACATAACCTAAGTGCAGTTTACATTTCAAGTTCAAGGAAATCCACTGTTAAAAAGGCAAGTATTTTTTAAAAGTTGTTAAATAATCGTGATCTCAATATTGACCAAAATAATCGTGATTATGATTTTTGCCATAATCGAGCAGCCCTAGTTAGAGGGCATTCATTTTTCAGAGAAAATCAACAACAACATCTTACCACGACTTTTTCGCCCCATGTCAAGCAATTATGCTGGAAAAACAATATGAAATGTATGAAGCAGTTGGGAAGCTGGGAAATAAACTATACTTTAAAGAAGTAAATGTAAGCATCAAAGAAACGTTTTTAAATGAAAACAAAAAACTACCTTTATGTTATTTTTAAGGTAAATTTTACTCAATTAGTAGTTATATTTATATTTAATTTCACAAATATCAAAATGTAGTCATGACAGTTTGCCTGAAAGAACACAAACATTCGGATGTCTTATGCACCATATAACTGTGGTCGGGAGCAGGTGTATATTTTGTTCATACCAATTAACATTTTGAAAATACGAAAAATTCTTTGAAAACTTATGTCAGAACTGTTTTACGAATGATTTACTCAAAAGTTTGTTCTGCTCGTGTTTCATGAATGAGATCTGGTGAGTTTGATATTATTACAATAAAAACAACATGTATCGGATCTGTACTGGCCGATACCAACAGTTCAGGTGTCAGAACCAAAAGAGAAAAATGGTATTGGTGCATTCCTATTTTTACCTCAAGAAATGTTCTGGTTTTTGTCCCTTAAACACTTGAGCGTTGAACTACTTGTGCCACAGATCCATCTACTAGTAACAGACCCATGCGCTGCTTTTAAGTATTTATTAAATTTCAACTTCTTATTGAAGTAACAAGGTATTGTGTACTTAAGTGAAAGAGAGAGACAGAGAGATAGAGAGAGAGAGAGAGAGAGACAGAGAGAGCGCGCTTGGGTGTGTGTGATTACCAGTCTTTGGATAAAAGTGTCAGCCAAATGCACAAATGACATGTAAATGTTTGCTGCGGTTCTCATCTGCAGTAATGTCACTTCAAATCACCAAGTCAAAGTCTACACTTCTCAGTAGCAGGGTGGTACTGTTGCCATAGAGCTTTTAAATTGCTGAACTGCTTAATTGAGTCACGGGGGTGCGTTGACATGAAGGTTCTGCAAGTTCATCAGTAGTGTCTATGTGTGCGTATGTATGTGTGTAAGAATATACGTGAGAGCGAGGATGCTTTCCACAGACATTAAAATTAATTTAGGTAATATAAAAATTGTTTGTTATCCATATCATCTGATCTACAGTATTCAGCCATTGAATTTATTTTATTTGGTTATTTTGCAGTGTTTACTAAAATAATCTGGTGTCATTTAATTTAAGTCATTTAAACCATAATGCGGTCAAGACCTGGAACTACTTCATAACCATGTGTTTACTGAAAAATCATTGCACACTTTAGAATGTCTGTCAACCAGTCAGAATCAAACGTTCAACAGACCCCTGGTATAATTCCAAATAAATTACACACCCTCTGAAACACACACACACTCACACACACAAACATACACACACAAACACACACAGGATGATTTGTAGGGCTCAACATACTTGAGTTTTTCCAGTGTGCATTGTGGATCACTGAGTCTCTCAGTGAGCAGTTTGACTCCTGATTCTCCTGGGTGATTGTAGCTCAGATCCAGCTCTTTCAGGTGTGAAGGGTTTGAAATCAGAGCTGAAGCAACATAACAACAGCCGACTTCTGTCACCATACAGCCAGATAATCTACAAACACACACACACACATCAACAGTCAAGACACATATATGGAGACTTAAATTAGCAACATGGACTCGAGTCACATTTCAAGACTTAAATCCACAAACAGACCCCGTGAAGCTTTCTTTTAAACACTGACCTTATTGAGATCATCATGGAACAATGTTTGTTTTCTTTTTACATGTATGATCAAGCTAATGCTGTAACAAATGACTGATCAAATCGATATCAATAAAAATCGAGTCACTAGTGTGACGCTGTCTTAAAGGAATAGTTCACCCAAAAAATATAATCCTCTCATCATTTACTCATGCTTACATCATCTCAAACTTGTATGACTTTATTTCTTCTGTGGAACACAAAGATATTTTGATGTAGATGTGAATATTTCAATTCAATGCAAGTCAATGGGGTCCAACACTTTATATCTCCAATAAGGAAATAAAGGCATCATTACACTTAAAGCTCGATTACACTTTCTAGCTCTATGTGCATGCATCAAGCACACACACACTACAGTTCAAAAGTTTGGGGTCACTTGCCTGAAAAGTTTTTTCATGATCTCAAAAACCTTTTGATCTGAAGGCATATGCTTAAATGTTTGAAATTAGTTTTGTAGACAAAAATATAATTGTGCCAACATTTTAATTTATTTAATGACAAAACTAAAATTGTATTTAACATTTTTTTTTTTTTTAATGGATGACTTGAACCGAATAATTAAGAAAAGCACCCACTAAGTGCCCAGCATATAGATGGGAACTCCTTCAATACTGTTTAAAAAGCATCCCAGGGTGATACCTCAAGAAGTTGGTTGAGAAAATGCCAAGAGTACATTTCTGCAAAATCTAGGCAAAGGGTGGCCACTTTGAAGATGCTAAAATATAACATAGTTTTGATTTAATTAGAATTTTTTTTAGTCACAACATAATTTCCATATTTCCATTTCTATTATTCCATAATTGTGATGACTTTACTATTATTCTAAAATGTGAAAAAATAAAAAACAATTCAATCATGATCATGCCTAGAGACTGCAATGGTAAGATGTACAGTGAAAAAGGAAAATCGATCATATCTCTTCAGAAGACATGGATTAAGTCGTATGGATTACCTTTTATGCTGCTTTTATATCCATTTTGGAGCTTGAAAGTCTTGGAACCCCTTGACTTCTATTGTATCACATCTTTATAAAATACAGTGTCATGTTTTCACTCTGAAAGACGCAGCACATGTATTTATTTAATTAGATCGTATTCTTCTGAACTTTGATAATCACATTAGGTCATATCACGATTCCTGTCTTTCCACCCCCAAATTTAAGACCTCTTTAAATACAAATTAAGACATTTGTTGTATCATTTAAGATATTTAAGACTTTTTATGACCTTCAATTTTGGAAAAATGAATAAGACATTTTAAGACTTTTTAAGGATCCGTAAGAACCCTGGAGGAAACGCTTATGATGCTTAAACACTCTGCTGATGTCTTAATTGATTTGTAGTCACACAAATTTTAATCAAGGATAATTAAAATATTTTTGATCAATCACAACAAATAAACCGTATTCACAGTGTTGCCATATTACATTTTTTGACATGAATGAAAACGAGGCTCTGAGGGACAGACTTACAGTCTGTTCAATGGCATGCACTGTATAAAGCTCTTATATCACATCTAATGTTCACAACAACAATTCAAACTGTACAACCCATTGAAGAGACTGTCTGTCGCTAACAGCCTCATTTTCATTTCTGTCAAAAATTAAAGATGTAAATAACATCCACAACAGATTTTTTTTCTCTGCATGTCAGTTTGCTATTATTAGATTGTAGTCATCCTTAAACATTTAGCATGACAACTACTGCATTCTGGGGTTATTGTAGTGTAGTTGGGGGCTGTTATTTCATACAAATCAGTTAAACCGCCTTAAATACCTCAGTATCTCAAGTTGACAGTTTGTACTCTTCAGTCCATCAGAGATCATCTTCACTCCTGAATCCTGCAGGTCATTGTTACTCAGGTCCAGCTCTCTCAGAGGAGAGTTTGATGATTGTAGAACCAATGCCAGACTTTCACAACACTGATCAGTGAGATTACAGGTGGACAATCTAACCAGGAAAACCAAAATTATTATAAAAAAATTTACTGATCAAAATACAGTTTTGATTATGATTTTATCTACAGTAAGTGAACATAATCGGCACAAAACATAATTGTAAAATGAATGATTGTTCCCACACAGGTTTCCCAAATACTTCTACTGCCATGCCATCCTTCTGCCATTGATCAGACAAACAGTTAGCCACGCCCCAAACTCACAACATGGGTTGAGTCAGATGTTAAAATGTCAGAATGCTCCAACAAACACACCAGTGTTTTGAAAGTGTCACAAATTCACAGTGTGACTCTTCAGGAAGTCAAACTACCAACGGTTTAGTTATAGTTGACACTGCACATTAAACTGGGATATGAGAAAGTATTTTAAATTTAAAGAAACACAAACCTCAGTATCTCTAGTTTACAGTTTGTATTCTTCAGTGCATCAGAGATCAGCTTCACTCCTGAATCCTGCAGGTCATTGATACTCAGGTCCAGTTCTCTCAGAGGAGAGTTTGATGATTGTAGAACTGACGCCAGACTTTCACAACACTGATCAGTGAGATTACAGGTGGACAATCTAACCAGGATAATGAAAAACAAAATAATTATATAAACATTTTCTACTGATAAAAATACAGTTTTCATTTTGGAACATAATCAATACGAGAAACAACTGGTTTTCTAAAACAAACAAAAAAGATAGATGACTGCCGTACATCTTCATAAACATATGCATTTAACTTTTTTGCATTGTTGCAACACTAGCGGCATGAAACAGAATTGCAAAAATAATGATTGTTCCCAAACACTCCTACTGCCTTGCCACCCTTCTGCCATTGGTCAAAAAACTGTTAGTCCCACCCTAAACTCACACCAAAAACTGAGCCAAAAGTTAAAATGTATGAGTGTTCCAAAAAACACACCAGTGTTTTCAAAGTGTCAAAAACTCACAATGTTTTCACTCTTCAGGAAGTCAAACTACCAATGGCTTAATTATAGTTGACACTACACATTAAATTGGGATATGAGAAAGTATTCTTTAACATTGAAAAATGACACGCACTTGTAGAGTATCTGAAACACAAACCTCAGTATCTCTAGTTTACAGTTTGTATTCTTCAGTGCATCAGAGATCAGCTTCACTCCTGAATCCTGCAGGTCATTGTTACTCAGGTCCAGTTCTCTCAGAGGAGAGTTTGATGATTGTAGAGCAGATGACACAATTTCACAGTGCTGAACCGTCAGATTACAGCCGGACATACTGAAAAACAGGAAGCATGTACAGCAATCAAATAAAGATGAGCAACTTACTTATGGTCATGACAATTCCACATTTTGTAAACAATACTTAAAGGGGTCATGTCATGAGGGATCCAATTTTCCTTGATATTCTGACATATAAGAAATCTTTCTACTATAAATACATGCTGTAAATTTCAGAACTCAAAACTTAGTCCCCAAATCAATAAAAGCATTTATTGAAACCAAGCTGCAAAAACGACTCGTTCTCTTATTAAGCGACTACCCAACATCACAAGGGGGCCCATTTATCATGACCGCCTCTACAGCGAAAAAACAACTATGCCTACTTTATGTCATTGCAGCATTGTCCCCACCCACTTGCGTTCCGTTCGTTCACAGAGAGAGAGAGTAGGACACACAGGCCTAGTGTGGCCAACTATTCCTGAACACCAAAGGGGACCCATCTGGACTATTTTGAATAATTTTTAGACATAAACAGACCAGTGTTTCCCATTAATTACCTAGAATGTGGTGGTCCAATTTGTCCTGCCACAGTTGCCAACGTTGTGTTTTGTGCCGTTGCATCGGCAAAGCATCTCTCACTCCCAGTCAGTCAGCCCCAAGCGGGACAAGTGGATATTTGAAGAGGCAAGTGAAAGAGAATTTTACTTACTCGACCAGACAAACAGACATCACTTAAGCCTATTACGATGGACTTCAGAGGATGAACTGATGCCAACTCCAACCATAAGACATGGGGTACATCATATGCCATTGCCTGAACCTTGGACTTAGGACAGACCACACAGAAATTACCGGCCGGTTGAACTGTGATGCACCTCACTGATCTCTGCCTGCATCACCTCGGTCTAATGATGGACTACACTCTTATAATGGAATACATAGACTATCAATTAATTGCCAACAAATCCCTTCATCAGCCAACTAACAAAGGACAATGCATCTATGTGAACTTCTGCAGTTAATCCAGGATGAACTTCAAAGACTGCTTGTGAACTAGTCATGATATGATTCAAGCTTTTGCATATGTCCCGCCCTTATGTTTTGAAGAGCGTCAACTAATTTACCTCAGCTGCTGAAGTGTGGTGAAGAGATTGCCTACATCGCGCTGGCTCTGTGATTTCCTTGACAACCAAAGCCATTCATGCACGCTCAATGTCAGGTGGCTTTAAATATTAGACTATAACAGCCATATACAGTTGCCAGATTTCCATCTTCACGAAACCGCGAGTGAAAGCTAATTCTGACAGGCAATTTATGCATTGGACCCGGAAAACACATCTTGAAACTGAACTGTCCACTCAACAACCAGACTAGAAACCCTAGTTATAAAACTGATTTTGATCTAAAATAGTAAGTGAAAGCTCAGATTTCATCCAAAAATAAATTATCTAGCAATTGAAAACCTACTAACTGAGTTCTGGGAACTCAAACAGTTAGACTCGAGTCTGTAACTGAACATGCGCCACTGGGACCCATGATAAGAAAACTGTGTATGTCCAAGTTCACTAACAAAAATCCAATTAAAATATCAAACAATTCACTAACATACAAATACTTTACTAACATTATCAGTGGACCTCAGGGAAGATAATAAAATTATAAAATAGAGCATTTCATGACCCCTTTAAAACTTCATTTATTCATTTACCAGACACTTTTATCCAAAGTAAAATAAAATTCTTCTTTATGTCAGCTGCCATGACTTTGTGTTAGCCACAAACCCAAGAACCTACCGTAGATCACAACTTCTGTCAAATGTAATTATAGTGATTAAATATTAGATGTTAACACTCACAGAGCTTTTCTGCAGTTCCTCACAGCTGGTACGAGTCTCTGTCGACCATTTCTTGAATTTATTTTGTATTTGTTGAGGTCTAACTCATCCAGCACCTCCTCCGACATCAGGATCATGTTGGCCAAAGTTGAACATTGTGCAAGAGAAAGATTAATGTCTGTTTCAGATTTTAAAAAGGACTGCATTTCTTTAACAACAGAATTATCTTTCATTTCAATCAAGCAGTGTGAGAGATTCATCCATCTTTCAGGATTGATGTTTTGTTTTTGACCTCGTTTGAGGTTTTGGATTATTTTCTTCATGATCTCTGGATTGTTCTCTGTGTGTTTCAGTAGATCCTGTAAGAGTCTCTGATTGGACTCCAGTGAGATGCCATGAAGGAATCGAAGGAAAAGATCCAGATGTCCAGTTTTACTCTTCAGGGCTTCATTCACTACTCCCTTCAGAAACACATCCAGAGGAACATCCTCACATCGAGTTCTGTGCTCTCCTCTCAGAAACATTTTCAGAACCTCACAGTTCTTGTGTGAATAGCAGAAAAACACATAAAGTGCTGCAAAAAACTCCTGAAAGCTCAGATGAATGAAGCTGTAGACTTTCCTCTGATAAATCACAGATTCCTGCTTAAAGATTTCAGTGCAGATCCCAGAATACACGGAGGCATCAGTGACGTCTATGCCGCTCTCAATCAGGTCCTCCTCATAGAACATGACATTGCCCTTCATCAGCTGTTTGAAAGCCAGTTCAGCAAGTTTCACAATCACTTTCTCTGGATCTCTCTCTTCATACTTCTCATTCCTCATTTTGATCTGAATGAGCAGGAAGTGGATGTACATTTCAGTCAGAGTTTGAGGGATTTCTGCACTGTCCTCTTGTTTCAGGATGTTTTGAAGCACAGTGGATGAGATCCAACAGAAGACTGGTATGTGGCACATGATGTGGAGGCTTCTTGCTCTTCTAATGTGTGAGATGATTCTGCTGGCTTGATGCTCATCATTGATTCTCTTCCTGAAATATTCCTCCTTCTGAGGGTCATTGAATCCCTGGATTTCGGTCACACGGTTGATGTATTCTGAGGGGATCTGATTGGCTGCTGCTGGTCTGGAGGTGATCCAGATGAGAGCAGAGGGAAGCAGATCTCCTTTGATGAGGTTTGACATCAACACACCCACTGATGAAGTCTCAATCACATCAGAAACTTTCTCAATGTTTGAAAACTTCAGTGGAATTCTGCTTTCATCCAGACCATCAAAGATGAACACAACTTTACACTCATTATAAATCTTTGAGAACAGATCATGAAGTTCAGGATGAACGTAAAGCAAATTATTAAGATGAGGTTGAAACTCAAGCAGATATTTAAAATCAGGATGAAAGTCAAGCCGATTATAGAGTTCAGGATGAAAGTCCAGCAGAAGTTTGTGAAGACTGTACTGGTGATCTTTAATCAAGTTCAGCTCTCGAAATGGAAGCACAAACATGAAATCTACATCTTGATTGGCTTTTCCCTCGGCCCAGTCCACAATGAACTTCTGCACAGACACTGTTTTTCCAATTCCAGCGATGCCTTTAGTGAGAACAGTCTTGATGTCTTCTCTTCTCTTCTTCTCACATCCTGGTTCAGTTAAAGGTTTAAAGATGTCATTACAGTAGATTGGAGTGTCTTGGAGTGTCCTGTAACTTTTCTCCATCTGTAAAACCTCATGTTCTTCATTCACTCCTTCACTCTCTCCCTCGATGATGTAGAGCTGTGTGTAAATCCTGTTCAGGAGGGTTTGATTCTCTTGTAGTTTGATTCCCTCAAATAAACTCTCATACTTGTTCTTCATGATGGTTTTGTGAGTGTCTTTGAGTCTCTGTAGGACATCATCCACTGCTTCTGTCCAATCGGACGTCCAAGATCTGATCCGATCAGCTCTCTCCACACTGCAGAGGAATTAAGAAGAACAGAGGAACTAAGAAAATTGAGACACTCAAAGTTTCATTCAGAATTTGCATTTCATTCTTACACATTATTTTTCATGTAATAAATTGTGCTTGATTAACCTGTTAAATCAGCAGCCCTAATTATTATTGATCTTATTCAACCTCGCCCCTTTTCAGCGCTCCGCTCTTCCGTGTTTCTCTTCCAACTTCCAGTTTGTACTGAAGCTACTGAGAAAAGTCTCTTTTTTTTAATGAGGGATCATGAAAATTGCATTTTATTTTGATTTATTACTGCCCTGAAGAAGCTTTTTGACATAACAGATCCTCACATACTGTATATTCCACAAGACAAAATAGTAACTGAATTTACACACATGATCCTGTTGGATTTTAATATGGTGTGTTGCTTTGTCAATGATCAGTGACTGTTTGTGTAATAATTGTTCTTGAGTCATGAGTTCACGTGTTGCACGAAGAAATGGATCGGCTTCTTTCAGCTCGTTGTTGAAAACTCATTTTTTATTGGTGCATTTCTACTTGTGCTGACTGACAGGACGACAAAGAGTGTGCACCAAGAGCATGAAGTCATTTCTATGGTAAAATACATTTCAGCAGATTTGCAGGAAGACTGAAAGAATGAAAGTATCGTCAAATCAACATGTGACACATCAAAATTGCTTCTCTGCAAACGATACCAAAGAAATAGCGAGAAGGAAAATGAGTACATTAAATGTACAGTATTTCCTCTTAAGACTTTTGGTTTTCTTTTACAAGAAAGGCATTTATTTCTTCAATGTCCTCTGTAGGGGACGCCGGGACTTACTGGCTGACAACACAGGTGAATAGGATGAAGAAAAAAAAATAACCGTATTTCTATGAAATATTCTTATGAATTGAGATTTCTGTTCCAGAGTGCTGACAAACACTCATAATAAATAATCGAACACAGATTAAATGCAGGCACTGTTAATTCATATGTATACAGGAGTGCAATACACCATATATTTCATATTTAACATTTGTCATTAAAGCAGTGTTGCAGTTTTGCATAACTACTATCAAATAAATGTAGTATGGAGAGATTTGTAATTACTTTGTGTTGTCTCTTGGAGTTTAATGAGCACAGAGAGATATCAGTATGTCCAGAGCGTGAATATAGGATCTTTTGGATTTAGAAATGAAGCACTCTTGTTTTAAAATCTCCCCTGTAAATCCACTTCACCAACTAATTACACTTTGACATCGACAGCACAGATATCCATGAATGCATCCACAACACTAGAAGATGCAGGATATCATTTTCAAGATGGTTGTGCACTAGTTTCTCTGAAGCAAGGTTATTAATTCAGTCTTCTTTCTCTAACACTGGATATGGTCTTACCCGATCAATGGTTTAGCATTTATTATGTCTCACAGCGTGTGGATGATACATTTAAAAATAAGAATCATTTAGACTGTTTTTAGTCCTGTATGCTGTTTATGTTCTTACATTTCAGTATTTTGTCCTCAATACTGTATAGTGTCTCACCTGTTCACTGCGTCAGTAATGAGATCCCAGGTATCAAAGCAGTCACTTTGAAAGAAGGGTGAATGTTCTCTGTGGATGACACATATTAAACAAAAATTAATTTAGATTTTCTGTTTTGGGTATCTGCAGGTATCAGCACCTCCAATTTAAAGGTGCAGTATGTAGGATTCAGAAAACCTTGTTATTAGTGACACCTGTGGCCGTTAATTGAACTGCAGCCAGCTACCTGTTGCTTGTGCTCGTGCACACACTCCATAGGGACACGAGCGAGCGAGCGAGCATCGGCCAAAACAATGACGTAACGTACAAAGAGACTGAACGTGATTCACCGGCATCATGCTGACAGATGAGGTAGCATAATTAAAATTACACAGTTATGATTGTTTTACTACAAACTTTGAGACTAAACTAAAACTACTTATCAGCTAACATAGCATACTGATACACACATACAGCTACATACTACCCAACTATACCAGACAGTTTACTGTTGCACTGCACTGTTATGTTGCACTATTGTATGTTTTGTATGTCATATGTTGTACTACGATCAAGAAACCAGCGTATTTGCTTAAATTTACCCTGTATACCTGACTTTTATTATAAAGAGAAAATCAGTGAAATTATTTTAAAGTTACGAAGCAAGGTAGCTTGCAATTCATCAGCGTTAGCAGGCAAGATCAAGTTAGCTAAAATTACACAGATCAATCCTTATTGATCTGGCACTATATATCATATGCTTTGCATTATGTAAGCTTACCTGTCCAATAAGAAGAACGCCAATTCAGGGTCGGTTTTGATCCTCAAAACCGAACGAATGTCCCTCCAGGAATCAAATGCCCTGCCGATGTTCACTCTAGTTTTCGCTCGACCATGACCACATTCCCACTTAACCAGACGAGATTCAGTAGATAAATAATTTTTTTTTTTTTTGGCTTACTCTGAGTTTGTGTAGGAGTCGTTGTTGTGCTGGGAGCCGGGCGTTTGCTGGATTCCATCTCTAAGATAACGTTACCTAGTGTTGCAGTTTGTTGTTGCTGTTGAATAGTGGAAGAGAAGCACTGAGGCAAGGCTCTCGGGAGCGTGCATAAACATCACATCCTTTGGATTTTCCCGGCAAAGCCGACCCACTCCCTTCGCATGAAAATTAGTCTACAGGCTTTAATAGGCAACTTAGGAAGTCCGGTAAGGGCTCATTTTTTAAGTTGCGTTACAAGTCGTTCACACATTGGCAAAAAAAAAGCGAATATTACATGAAAATTCTTACATACTGCACCTTTAAGTAAGAAATAATTGACGATGCACCGCTGAATTATTGAGGTGGTAATGAGGCCACGACATGAAGCAGAGTTTGTATTATTTTTTAATAATTCAACGGTCCGTCGTCAATTATTCTGCTTATACCATGGTTATCACACCATAAGACATCCTTCAGGGTTTTATTTCAAGAAATTTTCTAGTTTTTGTCCCTAAAACGCTCGTGAGTGGAACTACTTTCTTCCGCCATTATTCAGTGTCTTGCTTTGATACAGCTCAAACCTGTGTTGCTCGTTTGAAAACGTCACTTTAGAACTAGCAACGGAGGATGCTACTTACTGGAGAACCAACTGGAGTTGCAAAGTAGTGCGTGTGTGCGTGTGTGTGTGTAAGCAAGAGAGAATCTCAGAAACTGAGGGAGATCTTGTGTGCATTTCCCTTTGTTTGCTGCAGCTCTCGTCAGAAGTAACATCGCTTCAAATCACTAAGATGCAAGTTTAAGCACATGTCTCAGTTGCAGCATGATAGGGTCACCGTTCTTGTATATAGCTTTTCCGTTGTAAACCTTAACAACTGTTTACAACTAGGGATGCACATTCTCAGTGGTTTACATTTAATTAGATATCATGAGAGTAAATAATGAGAGAATTTTCATTTTGGGTGAACTATCCCTTTAAGGGTTTTACACTACACATGATCTCCCTTACTAAAATACTGTTTATTTGTTTGAATGTTTGATATTAGTAATCAAACCAGCCATGTTTGCTTTTTCATACATTCTCTACAAAGAAGAGTTTAAGAACCTAATGAATTGTTTATTTTTACTTTATGAAAAGTTATAATAATAATACTGGTCAACAACAAATAAGACTTGAATGTGTTATATTGTCAAATTTAGCATTATGGTAAGGTTGATTTTATACAAAGATGAGTGTTTTTTTACTTCGATCAAGTTCCAAATAAAAGAGAAAAAGTAGTTTTCATTTATTAAGTTTTAATTTACTAAGTGGATTATCTGATAATAGGTCTTTCAATATTGGTTATTTACAGTATTATTTGATGGGTCATGTGATCTCAAAATGGCAGCCCCCATTAGGAGACCCTCTCCATGTACAATAAAACAGCTTTTATAAAGTTACAAATTTGAATAATTTGAGATTATTGTAAAATTTTGGATGTTTTAGAATAGGGTTAGTTACTATATTTACTATAATATTATGGTTACAACTATAAACATTTATAAAAACCAACATATTATTGCATAATGTGCATATTTACTAAAACTTACATATGCAGTTAAATAGACAAATTCATGTTCAACTGACAAGCAATACGACTTCATTACATTTTCAAGAACATTAATCTCATTTGCATCGTTTGTACATTTGTAACACACACAAACACACAAATCTACAGACAAGGGGCCTCATTTATAAAATGTACAAACGATTTCTAATGAATTATGAAATGATTTATAAAGACTGAAACTGACGTGAAAATGAATATGTGTATATCAACTGACAACATATTTTTGTGCTTATGGTCCGCTGTGCCAGTGTGCGCTGACGTATTTTTTATTTTACTGATGCAAATATGAAGTGAGTGACTGAATGAATTTATTATTAAATGAGCGAGCATGTTTACATGAACAAGAATATTCCGATATGAGTCAGCATGTAGTCATATTCAGACTATGTATGTGTAATGTACATGCTTTATTTTTGATATCCGTTGTAACATTATATTTATTTTAAAACAATAGTTAGTTCCAGTCCTCGAATCTGATTGGACGAGAGATGTTCCATGAGAATTGATGTCTCAGAACATCAGCACTCTGATGCGTCTGTTTGAATCACTCCGCTTGTGTTTGTGGTATTCTAAACTAAAGTGTAAGAGCAGCCTTTTCATTTATCCCTGTGACATTAAAGGAATATTCCAGGTTCAATACAAGTTAAGTTCAATCTACAGCAATTGTGGCATAATGTCGATTACCACAAAAATTTATTTGGACTCGTCCCTCATTTTCTTTTAAAAAAAAAAAGAGCAAAAATGTAAGTTATCGTGAGGCACTTACAATGAGGAGGACGTCCACTCTGATGGCTATATTTACACAGAGAAAATAAGATGTATTTGACCAGAATTCTGTTATCTTCAGCAACTAACAAGGACTGCTTGAGTCACGACAGATGCAGGTAAATCGCACAACCTCAATCGCTCTCTTTCTCTTAAACACACACACACACACACGCACACACATATCCTTCTTTGTCCAATAATGTGTTAGAAGCAGCCCAAGCTGTCATTACTAGTTCAGAAGTGACGTTTTTTAATTAGTAATGGTGTGTAACTTGTCAAGCACATTTTTGGAGTGAGAAGGAGGAGACATTATAGTTTACAGTCCTTAAAACATAAATCAATATACAATACTGGATCTCACCTGTTCACTGTGTCAGCACTGAGATTAAAAGGATCAAACATGGAGCTGTTACCCATGGACTCTTCTTGATATTCTAGAAGTTTTATTTCCTGGGCCAGTGTTTTGTCAGCTTCTTCATAGTCTGTTTCATCATCCGATGTATCTCTCCCTCTCTTTCTCCCTCTGGTGATTCTGAGAAAAAGTGAAATAATTCTAATGATTTATCTCAAATAATGTTAAAGATCCATCTCACGATCTCATCATTTAAGTTGAGCGGTTCACAGTTGTTACTCTTCATAGACAAATCACAAGTTTTGTGCGGATCTTTAAGGACAGTGTTTCATTTTCCCCAAAAAATTATTCTTTAGCAAGAAAACAACAACAAAGGAATTCACAGACAATGAACTATTGCAAACTGAAGCTGTTACCAGCCAGACAGGAAATGACTCTCCACTGACCACAGTCTGCAACCCTGCAGTCAATTCTGGATGGACTCCAAAGACTCCTAATCATTATCCTTATAATTTAATCATCATCCTTTCAATTATATAATTTCCATTACACTTTTAAACATTGCATTACTATCACATAGAAAAATGAGTTCGCTTAATCTTTTCAATGAACACAAGACTTTTAAATTAAATAAATTAAATAAAGACAACAAATATTGGCAGTTTTTCAGGCTTCAGCTCAATTTGTTTGATGCATTTCATCACTCACTCAAAAACACATTAATCACACGAGTATAATGCTTCAGTCTAATCTGTGTCAGAACCTGGTCTGCCATCTTCATCTAGAGTTTTAACAGGGTTCACATGTGCTCCACCTCTCTCCGCTGCCCATTCTCTGCTCCAGTTATATCACAAATAAATATGCGATCAGTGCTCCACATGGGGAAACATTTCTGCTGTTTTACCTATTATATTTTATAATATTTATTATTTAATGCAAAGAAAATGAATCACACATTATATTACAACATAACTAAATGAGTCAAAGGTGGAGTAAATGAATGTCAGAATCTTAGTAGCCTATCTAGTGCTCTTTCACTTCAAAGACAGCATGATGTTACGTCCCTGGATGTTTCAGGCATCATTTGTGCATCAATGAAAGCAAATATATCTGAGCTTTTATTCAGAGAATTTTAAAAATGTCAGTGTTAACAAATTTACTTATTTGATTAGTTAATATGAAATAGTTCAGAATATGACTTTTTATCTTTCTCCCCTTTTTCCTCCCCTATTTGGAGTGCCCAATTCCCAATGCGCTCTAAGTCCTCGTGGTGGCGTAATGACTTGCCTCAATCCGGGTGGTGGAGGACGAATCTCAGTCGCCTCCGTGTCTGAGACGTCAATCTGCGCATCTTATCACGTGGCTTGTTGAGCGCGTTACCGCGGAGACATAGCGCGTGTGGAGGCTTCACGCTATTCTCCGCGGCATCCACGCACAACTCACCACGCGCCCCACCGAGAGCGAGAACCACATTATAGCGACCACGAGGAGGTTACCCCATGTGACTCTACCCTCCCTAGCAACCGGGCCAATTTGGTTCCTTAGGAGACCTGGCTGGAGTCACTCAGCACACCCTGGATGGTGTGATAGTCAGTGTCAATACTCGCTGAGTAACATCACACAAGGTTTTTTGTTTGGGTGGGTGGTGGCAGTGTCTACATACCATTTAACTAAATAATATTATTCTGTATAGTAGCATATATAGTTATTGTAAAGCAAGAGGAGGATGGGCTCCCCAACTTAAGCAGGTTCCTCATGGTTTTTCTCACCACTAACTAATAACTTAGAGATTTTTCTTTGCCACATTCACCTTTAGCTCGTCCACTGGAGTCTTTAAGGGTCATGAAACCCCAAAACACATTTTTTGAGATGTTAACAGATATGTACAGGTTACACATAATTGAAATCAATGACAGCAGGCATTTGTTTATTATTAATGGTAAAGTGGTTATTTTTAAGTTTTGAGCCATATCGTTCAAGTCACATCTGGTCACTGTGTGTTCCTGGGGATTCTGAAATCCTAAATCTTAGCATTATCTTAGCATTTCAAATTTTATAACAGAATTGAGATGAATGTAAAAAAGTGATAGTTTAGATCTCTTTGTGTTTATTCTGTTTTACTGTCTCACAATAAATGTTTATACTTGCATCTAATCTTATCGCTGTGTGCATTCTGTTACTGACTCTCACATTAATTCATGTTCTACATCATCCCACATCAGTTAAATCACCTGCTTCATGTTTATACTCACACAAGTTCAGAGGTCACTGGTCCATCACTGAGATCAGGAGGATTAAACATGGAGATGTTACTCTTCATAGACACACAGCCAGATTCTGGAAGTACAAATATGTTTCTCTGCCTGTGGGTGATACATATAAAAGACAGAATAATTCAGATAATCTGTATTTAGTCCTGTCAGCTGTTTATATTAATATAATTGTTTTATTATCTTGTCTTCAACACTGGATATGGTCTCACCTTTTCACTCCATCACGGAGATCAGGAGGATTAAACATGGAGATGTTACTCTTCATAGACACACAGCTGGATTCTGGAAGTTCAAATATGTTTCTCTGCCTGCAAGTGATACATATAAAAGACAAAATAATTCAGATGATATGTATTTAGTCCTGTCAGATGTTTATATTAATATTATTGTCTTATTGTCTTGTCTGGATATGGTAGGGCTGCACAGTTAATGGAAAAACTAACTGTGATTACGATTTCAGCTGCCACGTTTATGTAATCATGAAAACTGACGATTACAGCGTTTAATTTAAGTCTGTTCATGTTGCGTCAATGGTTTCTATGTACAACGTGTTTTTGCAGCGGTTGACGATTCTAACCAATCACAGACATGTCCGCTGACCAATGAAACTGCAATGACCAATCAGAGATGCTTAAATTAGTCGTATCAGTAACTGATCGTAATGCTCAAGTTTTAAACAGTCTGATGACCAGATGCTTGCTTTATGTTTCACCTCTGTTCACAGTGGCACACGAAAATGAATACTGAAGAAACATTAGCGATAAACACTCTGGAGTTATTTTGCATTTATCGCTTGTAACGTAGATGGTAAATCCACTGCAAAATACATTATTTACACTGCTGTAAATAATTGATTTATTATGCTGATTAGACAGCGTTGTTTTTAAAGAGAGCATTTGCGATAGTGCAGAACTCTGTGCTGAGCGTCAGTGAATTCGTGCCGAACTTCGTGGCTCAAACAGTATAAACCTGCAGTGATTGACAGCTGTCATTGTAATGCGAGAGTTCGTCTCATTGCTCGATTTCTGTTTACAATTTATTAAATATTGTAGTTTTGTCATGTTAATAAGTAGGCCAATCTGAATTTTATTGGTATAAAATAGCAATAAAGTAATTCAGCTAAACTGTTCTAAGCTTATTTTGGAGGTGAAGCCAACATAAAGAATATGGCATGAATAGCATATTTCACGAATCACCGTCATTGTTATCGCGTCACACAGGCATAATGAATCAAGTAAAAATGAAAAATAACCTACATATATTTCTCCTATACCATAGATATCATTTAAAATAACTTTTATAATAACATTAACAAACTATATTACAATTTAATGCTTAAAAGAAATCTGCTACTCTGAAGAACCAAGTGGTGGCCTACTTTGTAACTTCACAGTAATTTAATCTTTTAATCGACATTAATAATTGCGGTTACAATATAAAGGGCAATAATCGACAATTATCATTTTTGTCATTATCGTGCAGCCCTAGGATATGGTCTCACCTGTTCACTCCATCACTGAGATCAGGAGGATTAAACATGGAGATGTTACTCTTCATAGACAGTACAGATGGTGCGCTCCCTCTTTTCCTCCTGGTGATACAGAGAAAACACTTAATTCAGATTTTTTTCAGTCCTGTGTGCTGTTTTTGTAAGGGACAATGAATATCCATCTGCATTACCCTTTCTGAGTTTATTCTGCGGTACATTATCATCTGTGGTACATTACACAGGTACTTATCAAATAAATAAAAAAAGCAGGGCCACACTCTGGATTTGGTTTTGTCATGGGATATCCCTGTTTGTGAGTACGTTATTGACAATATTTGTTTTTCCGATCATTTCTATTCATCATCCTATTATTTTTAATATTTCATTTTCTGGGTCAATTTCCACCCCTAAGCCATTAGGGTCTCAAATTCTCATATTCATAAAGTTTTATTTCAAACAATAAATACAGTTCTAAGTCCTGCTCTTGCCACATTTCCTGA
The DNA here is from genome assembly GCF_019703515.2 of Myxocyprinus asiaticus. Taxonomy (NCBI): domain Eukaryota; kingdom Metazoa; phylum Chordata; class Actinopteri; order Cypriniformes; family Catostomidae; genus Myxocyprinus; species Myxocyprinus asiaticus. The sequence continues at coordinate 1,730,831 of NC_059382.1, forward strand.
TGAATCAATGACAGCATGCAAAACTTTGTATTTTTATTTTAAAATCGATACTATTAGATCTAGCATCCCCACCTTTGATCTTGATCTCAGCCATGATCAAGCTCTTCTTGGTTCCTTTAGTTCTGCCTATCTAAGTAAGTTTGAGCCCATTGCTCTCTCTTATCTGGTGTCTATTGTCCAACATCTGAAGCCTGCTTACTGTTCTCTTGATGTTATCCCTCTCGCTTTTTGAGACAGGTTTTGGATGTAGTTGTTCATGTCTTTTGTCAATAGTGAACAACAGTTTAATAAATGGTAAAGTCCCGTCTTATTTTAAGCATGCCGTGGTGCAACCCCTCCTTAAAACGTCTAGTCTGGACCCTTCTGTTTTAGATAATTACAGGCAGATTTAAAAATGACCCTTTTTATCGAAAATTCTGGAGAAGGTTATGTATAATCAGATTTCTATATTTTAAAATGACAATAAGATTTTTTTATAAATTTCTAGGGCTGCCCCCGACCAAAGTTATTCCAAGTCGACTAGTAGGTGTTAATTTAAGCCATTAGTCGACTAGTTGTCGCACGTTTATGATATTAATTTAATTACTTAAATATATATATATATTTTGGGGGGCATCAGAAAATGGTTTGAGTTCCAGGGCTGAGAAAGAATGTTATAAGTAACACTGCTAACACTGTTGTACATTACAGAGAAATACTAATCCATAATAATGAGCCTTTAAAATATACATTTTACAAGCGCACGCATGAAGCGAGCCGCAGTGCAAAAGCAGTGATGATTCTGAATGTGTCGGAAAAACCAGCAAGGAGACTGTCTGAACATTTTGTTAATTTATAGAGAGAAATGCACATTAGAGTTGTGCCGACAGACAAAGATCTCGGGGATCAACGATGGTCAGAGTGATCGCCAACAGCAGATGCCTTTGATGATGTCAAGACGATATTTGCCTCGTTTTCCCATTAATGTATAAAATTATTATTATTGTTATTAGGCTATTATTATTATCAAATTAATATTACAAATAATTTGCCTGTAGACACACAAACACGTGCTTGAAGAAACACACTTTATTATATTATTAAGAACAGATGACAGAAAAGCCGTCTATATGCACGTATGACACGCTGTTTGAACAGAGGCGTGCAGTCTCGTGGAACACGCACATGTAAAAGGTTCTCACTCTTTTGTTGTTTCGGTCTTCTGAATTTTTTTTTGCAAGAATAGTATCGTCTATGAGTGCTGCAAATGACCTCACACATCTCAGCTCAGGAGGTGTTTTGTGTTCAGTTCACTTTATTTCCACAGAGCAGATCATTGTGAACGCAACTCTGCAGCCTATACATCTGTGATTAAAGCATAAATAATACAAAAACACCTCGAACCATAATTTATATTTCAGTGATTATTATCATCATTATAATTATTATTTTTACATTTATAATTTTTTGATGTCTTCATTTGTGTAAGTAATTTTCCGCCTGCATGTTTAGACAGAATAATTCAGATGATATGTGTTTAGACCTGTCAGCTTTTTATATTAATACAATTGTCTAATTATCTTGTCATCAACACTGGATATGGTCTCACCTGATAACTCCATCACTGAGATCAGGAGGATTAAACATGGAGATGTTACTCTTCATAGACACACAGCTGAATCCTGGAGGTACAAATATGTTTCTCTGGCTGCAAGTGATACATATAAAAGACAGATTAATTCAGATAATCTGTATTTAGTCCTGTCAACTGTTTATATTAATATTATTGTCTTATTGTCTTGTCTTCAACACTGGATATGGTCTCACCTGTTCACGCCATCACTGAGATCAGGAGGATTAAACATGGAGATGTTACTCTTCATAAACACACAGCTGGATTCTGAAGATTCTGGTATCTGAGTGTACCACCTGAGGATAGTGAGAAAACAAAATAATTTAGATGTTCTCTCTTTAGATCTGTCTAATGTTTTTTTAAACCAACATTTTGGTTAGTGTTTCACCAAGAGTCAAAGGTTACTGTCTCAACACCAAAGTTAAGGGATTCATTCACAGAATTGTAACTCTTCAAAGACAAACAATAATGTCCCGAAATATGGGACTTCTGAACGTTCCATGGATGTGTTGTAATTTCGAAGGTATCTCACTCTTGCTCAGACTGATAGTTACCCATATTACTCCATATATATATATATAAATACACACACACACACAAAGTATAATCCCTTATACTTTCCCTTGTGGTTGTCTGATATTAAACAGACAGTTCACCCAAAAAGCATTTACTCACTCTCATGCCATTCTAGATGTGTTTCACTTTCTTTCTTTTGCTCAACACAAATGAACATTTTCAGAAACTCCTTTCAGCTCTGTAGGTCCATACAATGCATTTTGAAGGTGAAAGTGGCGATTTCCGGAAAAGGACCGAAATATCGATCAGTTTCTCACCCACACCCTTGGGCGGCTCCAGGGCTGGGCTACTGGGGCTTAAGCCACAAATGTTTTCTGTAAAGCCCTGAATGATTTGATCATCTTTTTACAGTGATGTCATAAGTACCAGTGCTTGGGTATCAAGTTGATATAAAAACATATTACATTTTATTATTTAAACATTACATTTTAAAGTTAGGGTAATATACTGTATATAAATGAATGTGTAGAAGTTCCAACAATAAGGAAGCGGGGTGGCAGTCCAGGTATATCAACCTTTAATGACTTTTCAGTCTAACAAATACAGCCTTTGGCTTTTCAGCTTCACAACAGAGCAATGGCTTTGACTTCACAACAGAGTATCTACTTCAGCTTCACAATGGAGTCTTGGCGTTACAGCCCACAACTTCAGGTCTCTTTGTCCCTGTCTCTCTCTCTCTCTCTCTCACTGGCGTTCTCGGCGGCCTTTTCAAGCCCATCTCTGTCGTCACTGTAACGAGACACAGGTGTTACGTATCATTAATCACCAGGTCTTGGCCCTTACCGCTTCCTCTCTCCCCAGTGACAGACACATGACCATGTCCCGCTCCACAGAATGATTCTTGTCTTTCTATGGTATTGACAACACCAAATACAGACTCAAATCAGTACCCATGAGCTGTCTTGTCAGCAGCTGCTTTCCAGCTCTCATGTAACCTTAGTGTGCACATGGAAGAAGAGAGCTTGCGGCATGCGATTGCGGCTGTGTCATAGAAACTGTGTTGAGTTGGTCCATCCAGACGCAGTACGCAAATACCAAATATCTGCATGGATAACCCTGAAAACAATGAGTAATATATACAGATATAGGCTATTCGAGGAATTTGCTAACTTTTTTTGGGGGGGGGGGATTTTTCCCCTTTTTCTCCCAATTTGGAATGCCCAATTCCCAATGCGCTCTAAGTCCTCGTGGTCACATAGTGATTCACCTCAGTCCGGGTGGCGGAGGACGAATCTCAGTTGCCTCCGCGTCTGAGACAGTCAACCCGCGCATCTTATCACGTGGCTTGTTGAGCGCGTTGCCACAGAGACATAGCGCGTGTGGAGGCTTCACGCCATCCACTGCGGCAACCACGCTCAATTCACCATGCGCCCCACCGAGAACAAACCACATTATAGCGACCACGAGGAGGTTACCCCATGTGACTCTACCCTCCCTAGCAACCGGGCCAATTTGGTTGCTTACGAGATCTGGCTGGAGTCACTCAGCATGCCCTGGGATTCGAACTAGCAAACTCCAGGGGTGGTAGCCAGCGTATTTTACCGCTGAGCTACCCAGGCCCCATGGAATTTGCTAACTTTAAAAGTCAAGAGCCAGGGCACTTGCGTGTTTAGCATAATTCTTTATTAAGACACGATGCAATAAATATGGCAAACTTTAGGTGATCTAGCTATTATTTTTCATCTCTAGTACCAATTTAGCTTGTTTACAACCTGCTTGTAATCTTGTAAATTAACTTAAGCACCCAACGAATCAATGAAAACTGTATATAGCCATACACAAAGCCAAAAGGGACAAAATAGTGTTTTATTTTTTATCGCGTTTTAAAGTATAGATTTTAAAAGCATGCAATTTCTGATCTTCAAGCGTATCTGAGACAAAATACTTTTTTAGTTTACTATATAAATGACACATCATAGATGTATTCAGGTTTTTATTATAAAGTGTATTATATTCTGATATTTCGTCAAACGATGGCCCCATATCCACAGAGGTCTGGTCTAATCACCGAATGTCCACTGACCCAAGTACCACCCCTGCCCACACCAATCATATCGTATCAGAAGACATGGATTAAACTACTGGAGTCTGATGGATTACTTTTATGCTGCCTTTGTGTAATTTTTTGAGCTTCAAAGTTCTGGTCACCATTCACTTGCACTGTATGGACCTACAGAGCTGAGATATTCTTCTAAAAATCATAGAAATTAGTTTCTTCTGAATAAAGAAAGTCATACATACCTGGGATGGCATGAGGATCAGTAAATGAGAGAATTTTCAGTTTTGGGTGAACTGTTCCTATAAGTGTATCATGTTAATGTTAACCTGGTATACATGACATACAACAGTCGTGGTGAGTCTTAGTATTATCTTAGCAAAAAGGTTTCTAATAGATTTGAGATGAATACTAAAATAAAGGTAGTCCAGATATTGTGTACATTATGTTTATTTTGTCTTACATTTAAATATTGTTTCATCCGGGTTTGCAGCAATCAAATCACCTGCATCATGTTTATACTCACACAGGGTCAGAGGTCACTGGTCCATCACTGAGATCAGGGGGATTAAACATGGAGATGTTACTCTTCATAGACACACAGCTGAACACTGGAGATGCTGCTCTTTGATGGTGAACAGCTCCATCCTCTCTCTGCTCATAGAGACTCATTTCAGAAGCAGATCTCTCCAATATATCTCATAACAATCTTCAGAACTGCATTTGGAAGAATACAAACAAAAAGAAAAGCATAAATTCCTCTGTGATTAATAAGAAACTGAACCGAAGCCTTCACTACCCTGATAAAAAACACTAAACAGAAAGAACAACACTCAGAGATGCTTCACTATCATACTTTACTCTCTAAATCAGCATTAAAAGATCAAAAATAACTACCAGACTTCTGCTTTATCTCCTTTTCAGAACAGCAGAATGTATATAATTGTGGGCAGGCCAAGTCCACTAGTGTGAATAACAGCCTCAAATACAGGTTTCTCAACTAAACGAAAGGAACAAGCAGAGAGGTGTACTTCTGTTTATCCTCATTATTAAAGTTTTATTTATGTATTGAGAAAAGAAAAACAACTCTGGTCACACAATTGAGGATATTTTAACACCAAAGAGGGTCTCTACAACAGATACTTTTACTAGCTGAAGGGAATAACTCGATGAATAAGAATAAAAATTTGATTTAATAAAGAAATTAGAAATGTAATTGCATGATTTGGCCACAAGAGAGCTTCATTGTCCACTTTAGTTCAGATGTTTAGCGTAAACTAAATCTGAAGGTTTTCTGCCCCAAGTACACTTTCACCACAATTTACTGAGAAAAGGTCAAAACAAATTGTAGATAAAAAAATAACACCACACAAGTTTTTAAGTTTTATCTTTGTCATAAAACCAACCCCATTATAGCAGGGGGAACGCATCCTGACAGCTGAAAACGTTACTGTCAGATACTGTTCCCCCTGTGCTCAATAAGAAAGAAAGCTCATACAAGCATTACATGGAATACTTTAATACCATAAAATAAAAAAAAATAAAAATAAAAAAAAAAATTGTGCATACTTACATTTTAGAATATACTGTGTTGTATATTCTAAAAGGTAAGTATGCACAATTTTTTTTTTATTTTAACTTTCACTTTAGTTGAAACCAGCACGGTAGCAGCTAGCCTTGCTGTCTAAATATTTTTCACAAACGATATAGATGGTGATAACTTGTTATATATCACTACAAATTTCAGTAAATACAAAACTATATGGCTGAATGGACAATATTTAACACATTAACAAAAAAAATTAAGCAAACAATATACCATTTAAAATGTGAGAATTAAAGAAATATCACAAATAAAATATATATGTCGAAAACATTTTACATACAAGTATGTAAAAAACATTAAACTTTATCAATTTTTGGTCAGTTTTTGGTCTTTTAGTTCCTTATGTCTCACTGAGATTCAGCATGCTACACACAGACATTTCTCCTCTATCTTTGGCCTTCCTACACACACATTTCACAGGTATCACAAGATATCTGTAGTGCAATAACATTTTAACAATTGTGTTATAATGTAAACATCAACGTTAATTCCTTCACCAATATTAGCTTGAGGAATAATAGTGTTTTTTAAGCCAGTGCTTCAGCGCTTGCCACTTGGGGGGACTATTTACTTTCATCCAATGAACTAAATGTAAAAAAAAAAAAAAAAAAATAAAATGGGCTACGGGGAAAAAAGGAGAAATATGATCACTATGTTCAGGTATTGTGTCTTGTGAGAGCATTCTACAGATAAAACTCGTTCAAAACTCTAGTTTTGAGTCTTCGCGCTCTCCGTAGTAGCTCAGTGGTACGAGTACAGCATCTCGGGGGCGAGCTTTTTGAGAACGCGCGCTTCCTTCGCCTTTTGGACGGAGGCGGGGCTAGGGAGAAACAGACTTCGACACAACAGGGCCTCTTCCGGGTTTTTTTTATTTTTTTAATCTAGGCCTTGTTTAAGCAGTTCGTAAAACCACGTAACTTGATCTGACTGTCGTGAAAATCTATTAAACACAAAGACGAATGTATATCTCTCAGAAATATGCAGACTACTGAAAATACTCTACAGATATATAAAAGTTTGTGCGGCTTAAAATATCGACGTGTAGTGCTCGATCTTAAAATGACACACTGTGAAAAACTGAGTGTGATATAAACTATCAATACTTTATCTGTTCACTATTATTCAAACACCTGCAGGAAGATTTTATTGCTTTAAAAATAGGCTTCATTATTATTATTATTATTGCTAACTTACCGTGAGATGTGAAAATATATGTACGCTTCTTGATAATATCCGTTGTAGAAACCAGTCACAGGCGAATTAAAGACTTTTGGTTTCGTTTTACAAGTTAAGTCAATAACAGGGAACTGCGCATGCTCGTGTCTGAGTGAGTACTTCAGTGCAATACATAACACATGGAAGGCCGAGATTGTATCTCACTAGAGATGCGAATTAAAACATTTTTATTTATTTTTTTAACCCTGAACAAAGTCTTTCTAGCAAGTCAGTTCACTGTCGGTCATCTTTGGGACTCTCTCGGGAGGTTATTTCCAGTCATGCCAGTGCAGCTATATCTACTTGAATGGAGAAAGACCAAAATCTCAAAAACGGTTTGTCAAGATTACGATCAAAAGGACATATTTAAAATCTGACAATACTGGAATCATAAATTGTGATTCTTTACCTCATATTACGCTAAAAACAAACATTTTCCCGGCTTATCCAGCTAATGCGCATGCGCGTTCTATAGTTGATTGACAGGAGATGTCTGTATCTAAAAGGTGATTGGCTCTTTTAACTGTAAGGCGGGACTTAGATTCATAATTCTGCTTTTAAACACTCCTGGGGCCTCATGTATAAAACTCTGCTTAGATTTCTTCCTAAAAGTGTGCGTAAGCGCAAAAGTCAGATTTTGCGTACGCACAAAAAAATTCAGATTTATAAAACAGTAGGTATGCCAGAACCTGCGCATAGTCCCCTTAATAACTATGGGCAGCTCAGCGGTTAAGGCTCTGGGTTACTGATCAGAAGGTCAGGCGTTCAATCCCCAGAACCACCAAGATGACACTGTTGGACCCCTGAGCAAGGCCCTTGACCCTATCTGCTCCAGCCATATAATGGCTGACCCTGCACTCTGACCCCAGCCTAGCTGGGATATGTGAAAAAAAGAATTTCACTGTATATGTGTGATAAATAAATAAAATTATTAATTATTATAAATCCCTGCCTGCAGAAGATTGTGCGTACATGCACGTGATTAATTCCCTACCCGTCTCCTCCCCAGTGCATACAATTACCATATGCATGTCACCATCCAGACACGTGATTACTGCATTATAAGAGATAAGGCTGTAAATCTCACATGTGCCTATAGGTTAGATGCTGCACCATGAAGAAACATTATTTATTAAGATATGAACTTGTTTTCAAATAATATATCTTGAATATCCCTTGGCAAAATGTTTTTACCTTTGCAGACATCAATCTCACCTAAGCAATTTTGCTTCTCAGAAAACCTTTTAAATCATTTTAAGTGTGTTTTTATTGAGAAGTTTAATATTTAGTACTGGAAACAAATGAAATTTATTACAATTCTTTGTGCAGCATTGTCTGATATCATCGGATTACTAAGACTTTATAATTGACTGGTATTTTATATTTAAAAAACAGCTGAAAGGCAGATGTACTTTTCATCATGTTTTTATTAGACTAGATTGGGGTTTCATCGAGATGAGGGTCGGGATGAAGTGGAGCAGTCAGCACATTTGATGCACATTTTATGTGCATTGCTGTACCTGATTTCAGCTGTACAATACTGTTTCTGATGAGACATGTCTCTCCAATTGTCCGTTCGACTACTGAATGTAGGTCTTATAGCTATTGTCCATTTTACCGAGACATTTCACGTCAGTCAGAGTCAAGTGTGCGTCACAGATAATCTTTATTCAAATGCTGTACTTATCTCAGAACATGATTGTGATAGAACAGAAAATATCTCAGACTAAGAAATCTTTGCTGTCATTTTTAGTTACTGTATGTTCCTTCTCTATGATGACACGTGAAAGTTCTCCAAACGCACAGTCAAGTGTGTCCGGACGGTATAAATCCCGATATGTGCGTGGAAAATTGCGTACGCACACTTCAATGCCCATTTTGTGCGTACGCAACGTTTATACGTTAGACCCCAGATATCTACAACATCCATTTTAAGTGTCTCACTGTAACCTTTATTTTTTTATTTATTTTTTTTATAAAAAGGAGGGATGAGTCATAATTAATTTTGTGGTAATCAACATTATGCCACAAATGCTATCGATTGAGCTTAACTTGTATATTAGGCAGAACGAGCCTCAGTTACTATTCACTTTTATTGCATCTTTTTTCAATACAATGAAAGTGAATGGTGACTGAGGCAAAACTGTGACATTTCTTTGTGTTAAACAGAAGAAAGTATGTAGCCAGCTGCACTCCAGTGGAATACATTAGTGATGGGAAATCCGATTCATTTCCGCAAACTGGTTCTTTTGGACAGTTTGAATCCATGAACCGGTTCAAAAACCTTTTGAGCTTTTATTTTACATCATCATGTAATGACGTCTCTAGCACGCAATTCAAACATCCCCATCTAATGGTTTTCTCACTCAAACATTATGATGATATTTTGAGTGCACAAAACATTTTCTGCATGTGCAAAATAATATTTTGAGCGCATAAAAAATTTTCTGCACGCACAAGATGAAACTGAGCAAACAAAGTTATTTTGCACATGCAAGATGATATTGAGTTCAAAACAATGTTCTGCACACGTAAGATGATATTTTGAGCTCATTAGAAAGTGTTTCTGGTGGCCATTGCTTGTGCGGGACGTTCGCCAATTCGTTGCTGCTTGCCCTATTTGTGCGACTAATAAAACTTCCTGCAACCCCCCCGCCGGGCTCCACCAACCTGAGTATCTGGACAAACTGACAGCTAGAATGTCAAGGATCTGTAAAGCTGTCATTGCTGCACGTGGAGGATTTTTTGATGAGAACTCTTTGAAGTAGTTGAAGAAGTTCTGAACATTTTTTTTTTCAAATTGTAATAGTAATTTTTCAAATTATTAATGTCCTGACTATACATTGTGATCAGTTGAATGCCACTTTGGTGAATAAAAGTTACAATTTCTTAACATAAGAGCAAAATCTGTACATTATTCCAAACTTTTGGCCACCAGTATAAGCTGGGCCCCAAATTCATCGGACCATTTTCCACAGCGAAGGTCATTAGTCCGGTGGCAGTCCGCCTCAAATTACCACCTCACCTTTGTCGCGTTCACCCCACGTTCCACGTTTCTAAAATTAAGCCTGTTGTATGTTCTAATTTGCACCCCGTGACTCCCGTTTCCATGGGAAGGCTGATCGATCCCATGGAGATGCTGATCACAGTGATGAGTTTCATGCCCGCTGCGACCTGCTTCCTCCTAATTGCACCCCCTTCTTATTCCTCATGTTTCCCCTCCTTCTTTGCCAGTTTATTTTTCTCTGTTACTGTTGACATGTGTGCTATTTACGGTGAAGTCTAACTTCTCTCGTGTAGTTGGTACGAGCTCGATCATCTGTTGGCTGCTGGTCGATTGAGATGTGGTTACCTGTCTGCTTGCATTTACCCCCGTCACTTGGTGCCCAGGACTGTGGAGGAGGATTCCTCAATTTCTACCCATGTCTAATTGGTCATTCCAAATTGGGAGAAAAAAAAAAAAGGCAAAGGTACAAGATGGACTACAATCCCATGAAGCATTGCAAATGATGTCATTGAATATAACAATACAGAAATATTTAACACTACTGATTTTAGGTTGTTGTTTATAAGAAGTAATACAGTGCATCCGGAAAGTATTCACAGCGCTTCACTTTTTCCACATTTTGTTATGTTACAGCCTTATTCCAAAATGGATTAAATTCATTATTTTCCTCAAAATTCTACAAACAATACCCCATAATGACAACGTGAAAGAAGTTTGTTAGAAATCTTTGAAAATTTATTAAAAATAAAAAATGAAAAAAATAAATTAAAAAATCACATGTACATAAGTATTCACAGCCTTTGCCATGACACTCAAAATTGAGCTCAGGTGTATCCTGTTTCCACTGATCATCCTTGAGATGTTTCTACAACTTGATTGGAGTCCACCTGTGGTAAATTCAGTTGATTGGACATGATTTGGAAAGGCATACACCTGTCTATATAAGGTCCCACAGTTAACAGTGCATGTCAGAGCACAAACCAAGCCATGAAGTCCAAGGAATTGTCTGTAGACCTCTGAGACAGGATTGTATTGAGGCACAGATCTGGGGAAGGGTACAGAAAAATGTCTGCAGCATTGAAGGTCCCAATGAGTACAGTGGCCTCCATCATCTGTAAATGGAAGAAGTTTGGAACCACCAGGACTCTTCCTAGAGCTGGCCGCCTGGCCAAACTGAGCGATCGGGGGAGAAGGGCCTTAGTCAGGGAGGTGACCAAGAACCCGATGGTCACTCTGACAGAGCTCCAGCGTTTCTCTGTGGAGAGAGGTGAAACTTCCAGAAGAACAACCATCTCTGCAGCACTCCACCAATCAGGCCTGTATGGTAGAGTGGCCAGACGGAAGCCACTCCTCAGTAAAAGGCACATGACAGCCCGCCTGGAGTTTGCCAAAAGGCACCTGAAGGACTCTCAGACCATGAGAAACAAAGATTGAACTCATTGGCCTGAATGGCAAGCGTTATGCCTGGAGGAAACCAGGCACCACTCATCACCTGGCCAATACCATCCCTACAGTGAAGCATGGTGGTGGCAGCATCATGCTGTGGGGATGTTTTTCAGCAGCAGGAACTGGGAGACTAGTCAGGATCCAGGGAAAGATGAATGCAGCAATGTACAGAGACATCCTTGATGAAAACCTGCTCCAGAGCACTCTGGACCTCAGACTGGGGTGAAGGTTCATCTTCCAACAGGACAACGACCCTAAGCACACAGCCAAGATAACAAAGGAGTGGCTCCGGGACAACTCTGTGAATGTCCTTGAGTGGCCCAGCCAGAGCCCAGACTTGAACCCGATTGAACATCTCTGGAGAGATCTGAAAATGGCTGTGCACCGACGCTCCCCATCCAACCTGATGGAGCTTGAGAGGTCCTGCAAAGAAGAATGGGAGAAACTGCCCAAAAATAGGTTTGCCAAGCTTGTAGCATCATACTCGAAAAGACTTGAGGCTGTAATTGGTGCCAAAGGTGCTTCAATAAAGTACTGAGCAAAGGCTGTGAATACTTATGTACATGTGATTTTTTTTTTTTTTCTTTTTATATATATATATATATATATATATATACACATTTGCAAAGATTTCAAACCAACTTCTTTCACGTTGTCATTAGGGGTATTGTTTGTAGAATTTTGAGGAAAATAATGAATTTAATCCATTTTGGAATAAGGCTGTAACATAACAAAATGTAGAAAAAGTGAAGCGCTGTGAATACTTTCCGGATGCACTGTACACTTTACGTTTATTGCAAAATATCCGGATATGTACAAATATATAAATAGATTAAGTGTGACTAGATTACATAATTTATAGTGCATCATGGGAGTGGGCGGGCCCTCTGAAGCTCATTTCACGGGTTTCGTTTGCTGCAGTTATCTGATTGGTGGATCTTTCTCTGATGCACCATGGGTAATGTAGTTGTTTAACATGAATTCAGCTATCAAACACTATTTTTAAACAATAAAGTTGAGATAATGCAGACAGTTGGCTTTAACGGAAGCATATTCCATCGATGAACAACCTCGGAGCTCATTGTAGGTCCGTTTTTAAAGGTTTATAAGTTATTGTTGAAAATAAATCAGTTGTAGGCAGGCTAATTTGCCCTGAGTGCCCTTTAGGAACTTTACATGAAGATACTTTTCACATTATGTTAACATTAATTATACACTGCCCTACCTCAAACAAAATTTTGAAGCAGCTGTGAGGCCTCTGTCTCTTTATGGAGTCCGTCAGGTGAATTCTGATGCATTATGGGTACTGTAGTTTCTGTCAAGACTGGTTACTGTACTGTCAGCGGTTCTTCACGTCTGGGATCGGGGCGGATTGGATCTTCCTCATGCTGCTGGGACTCGCCATGGCACTGATCGACTTTATCATGGATATCTTCGTCTTCCTCTTCATTGACGGTTAGTGTGTCTGTGTGTGTATGTTTTCAATCTTTCCGGACACGCCCCCCTCCTTGATGTTGTTGAGCACCTCAGAACTTTACAACACACTGTTGAGGGGGTTCATTTTATTGTTCTTAGTTTTGTTCACGCTGTTTCGCTTCTTTTGAGTGTATGCCTAAAACACTAGTTGTATTTTTATGTTAAACGAAAGTTTTTTTTTTTTTAAATTATTATTATTACAACAAAACAACAAAATAATAATGTTGTTGTACTGATGTTATACCCCCTCCCCTTTTCTTCTTATTAGTTTGATCCAAGCGCCCCGTAGTGACGCATCACCGTAAGAGCGGGAATTGAACCTTTTTAAATGATAACGGTTTTTTTCTGAGGGAGCGTTCATTTCACAGTCTGTAGATCCCTTTACAGACTTAGGTTGTATATCGTTTGAGTTAATCAGAGAGAGTGTGCGTTCATATACCTGTTAACTAAAGTTCATTTGAAGTGTTTTAATCAACATTACAAGAGGTATCAAGAGTTGAATGTTTCAAAACGAAAAATGGAGTTCTTTTTGTTACACTGCACATATCAAACGTGCAGCAGAGTTAAAGGAATAGTTTACATAAAAAGGACAGTTCATTTACTCACCCTCAGGTCGTTCCAAACCCATACTTACCTTCTTCAGTGGAACACAAAGTTGATTTTGAATTCAATGTGTGGGGGCAAAAAACACTGTACCCCTGTACTGAATTCTTCTGTTTTTTAGTTGTAACATGAACTATTTCTTTGTTACTTTATAGTCATAGATATATTCATAGATATTCATATCATCTTATGTGTTAAAACGGTAATAAATCTTTAGAATTTGTATTAATAAATAGAGTAAATTGAATTATAGAACAGACACAGTTTGTGTAATGTTTAGAAAACAATTGCCTTCATAAAGGTAAAAAAATAAATAAAACAACGCTCCTAAAAACCAAATTCAGGGGGTACATTTTGTTATGGATCATAACAGACACTAAATATTTGGCACAAAATAGAGAAAGACCTTTGTTATACATTATTATGAAGACCAGGACATGCTCACTAAATCAAATATTGTGTATTTCTGTATGTAAATGCCGAGTGAGTTCCTGTTGTATGTCTATGTTTTATTAATATGTATTTATTCATGTGGATTTCACAAAATACCACACGAGGGATCAGTTCTTTGAAACAGTGAATGAATAAACCATGACAGTCACTAGAGTTTGACCTTTTGTCACACACACACACACACACACACACATTCACTGGACAATATAATGAGCTAATGTTAAGAAAATGTTTAATCAATTGCAAAAGCATTCTGGTTTCAGTTTCAGTACTGGTCAGTCTATATTTCATGATGTCACAATGACCTTTGACCTAACAGCTGGACACAGGTTTATGCTCAGGGGTCAAATTTCAACAGTCTGATGTTCTCAATCTGATTGGAAATATTCAGGCCAGTAACTGTGCGTTTACTGGATGATTATGTCCTCTGGAGATGTTTGTGTTTACTCATGTACAGTGTTGGGTGTAATCTGATTACATTCTGTAATCTAATTACTTAAGTGAAAAATAGTAGTGTAATGCATTACAATTTAAATAATTGTAATCAGATTGCAGTTACTGACTTTTAAGTTAAGTTAATTACTTTTACAAACACTATTTGTGTTAAACATATTTCTACTATAATATTATTTATGTAGAATACATTTAAAACATGAATTATGTTCATGTGTATTTTCTTAACGACTATGAACAAGGTGGAAATATAGTCATTATTATTTAACATAGAGTGGAAAAAACAAGCTTTTCTGTGAAAATTGTTTTAGAAAGTAAATGCAATGTAATTAGTGTGATTACTTTTCCCATGAAATAACCAGTAATGTAATCTGATTACCATTTTTAGAAAAAGTAACTTAATTTGTAGTGGGTTATTAATTTTTGGTAACTTACCCAACACTGTTCATGTAGTCATAACATGAAATAAAAGCCAATAGATACAAATTCTAATCAGTTTATAACTTAAAGAACTGCTTTGGTAAACTTTAGTCATTCTAATGTGACATTTTAATCAATCAAACCCTTTTGAATGCTGGATGGTTATTGTATGTTTTCTTGTTTATCACTAACTTTACTCTTACTAAACTTTTAAGTGATCCAGTTAATAAAGTAACACATTTCCCACTAGTTCTTTCTCTGTCACAGTTAAAGTGACGTCAGTGTCTGTTATAACAATTATTAAGCACCCGTGACCTGCGTGTTATTAGGCTGAATGCTGACACTTCTTTTACCAATAAAGTTTGCGGTTGAAAAGAACAGGAGCGCACACACGTACAGTACATACAGAACCATTATACTCATACAAGAGCTTGCTGACACACTCACACGCTATATGATCTTTGGTGTCAATGAACAATTGAGTTTAACTGATGAAAAGGTGGCGAGATTATAATATACTTTTCAAGAGTCTGAACCTAAAACACACACAATGTTCAGTCTTATTTGAAATATTTGTTTTAGATAACGTGCATTCCACTGAAGTGTGTGAGACTGTTCATTATTCCGATTTATGATTGCAAAGATTCAAGGATTACGAACACAACATGACGCACACTTGTTTTGTGGTCAGATTTACAGGTTAAAGCAGGGTTTTCATTTTGAGACTTTTAAGACATTGCACATTTTTAACATTGACACTGATTTTTTTTTAAAGCTGTTTTGAAGCCATGCATTTTGTGAAAAGGTAATTAAATAAAAATGCAAAAGTCTTTGAGCTATTTCTGTCTTTCTCTGCCAGAACACCCATTTTCACCATTTATTTGACATTGTGCAGGTGGTGGATTTGATATGTTTATATATATATATATATATATATATATATATATATATATATATATATATATATATATATATATATATACTTTATTGTGCTCCTGTTTTAATGGCCTATGGAGGTTAGTACCCAATTTCACCACAAGAAGGAGACATTTACAGCTTCTAATTGTTGACTATTTAGAAATCTGTCTCTATTGTAGTACAATGATTGCATTTTCTGTCTCATATTATTTTATTTTTCATTGTTATTTCTCAGCAATACTCATCTGTTTTGTTTTCTGTAAAAAACATTCATTTAAATGTCATTTCACTAGTCTGTTATGGAGGGCCAAATACGTCAAAATTAAATACATAAATACCTAAATAAATCATTAAATACACATGAAAATGAAATGAATTCACAAATGAAATTATCAAAAATTATTAAATTATTAACTTGTTATTGAGTGATGTGCTGATAACCGTAACACTGAAAATTACAATGAAAAGACACAAAGTTTGTGATTAAATGAAAAATCAACCCAAAGATATTTATAGATTTATTTGGTAATTTAATGATTATATAGTTATTAAATCATTTTATTATGCATTAAATTATTTATTTATTTATTTATTCCCTTTTTCTCCCCAATTTGGAATGCCCAATTCCAAAAGTCCTCGTGGTGGTGTAGTGACTCGCCTCAATCTAGGTGGCAGAGGACGAATCTCAGTTGCCTCCGCGTCTGAGACCGTCAGTCTGCGCATCTTATCACGTGGCTTGTTGAGTGCGTTACCACGGAGACATAGCGCATGTGGAGGCTTCACGCTATTCTCCGCGGCATCCACGCACAACTCACCACACACCCCACCGAGAGCGAGAACCACATTATAGCGACCACGAGGAGTTTACCCCATGTGAATCTGCCCTCCCTAGCAACAGGGCCAATTTGGTTGCTTAGGAGACCTGGCTGGAGTCACTCAGCACACCTTGGATTCGAACTCGCAACTCCAGGGGTGATAGTCAGCGTCAATACTCGCTGAGATACCCAGGCCCCCGCGAATTAAACTATTTATTTAATTATTTAATTCATAGTCTGCATGATCACACTGAATATTGTGTTTCTAGCACAATTCTAGACACGCAAATTCACACACAGTCACATTTTACAATGTCATTTTATTAGTGAATTCAGGTGGATTGAAAATGATTCATGGAAAAGGACAGCTTTAACTCTTCTAGCACTTTCTAATATAGGTTTAGGCAGAACTGTTTTGTGTTAATGAGACAATGAAAGAAAATTACTTCATTTGCTTTGATGTTTTTATATACTCTTTCACATTTATTGGCTTTAAAGAATATCTTTATTTTATGAACATTACTTTAGTAGATAGAAAACGATACAAATAAACGTTATTCATTTACGGACCAAGTTAACCTCTTAAAACATTTAATACGCTGATCAAGTTTGATCTGATAGAAGTTAGATTTTAATTTCAGTTGTACAGAAAGACAACTTGGTGAATTTGAGCATTCTTGTATGAACACAAACTTGACAAAACATCTTTACAAAATTAAACTGCAACATCCTCATTTATCATAAACTAACATTTTTACATGTATTTTATGTGTCTCAAGTCTTAAGCAACAATCTGAACAGTCTCTGTGTCTCTGTGGTTTCTAGGAACCACATAAAGAGTTCTTTTACACAACATTATAAAACTTTTTATACAATAGATCTTCATGCAAACAGGGACACGTCCTGTGTCACGTCAAAGTGCAGTTCAGGAATTTTTTATATGCATGGCAAGATTTCAACATTTTATTTTGTTGCTCTTTTCTATTTAAAGATTATCTCAAACATGTATGTGAAGTAAATATTGGATAAATATTAGAGATTTCTATGGGTTACAGACAGCAGAAACGGTTTACTGTAAATACAGCTCAAGTTCAAGGGTTATTTCACACCTTTAATTACTGGAACAGTTTAATTAAATTAACTTAATTACCATATTAGTATATTCTTCTGGTGGAGTCTCATTTTATAATTTGCTATTTATATAGAACTCTATTCTAGGATTGTATATATATATCTTTGCATTATACACATTTTATAGAGTGAATTCATGTAAAGTGTGCCACTTTTTGACACTGGCATCACACAACACATCATTACACATACATAAATATCATATATTGCCATAACGTTTTAAACAGCAATACACATTGCAATGCATGAAAGAACAGATGGCAGGAATAATGTAACAGAACAGTATGAAATAGGATTGAAGTGTTTTCTATCAGAACCCATTGGCGGTGTCTCAAAACCTGGTAAGCTGCCTACCTAGATAGAATTTGGACATCATAGTGAGCATTTTCTTACAGAACCCACTGGTTGTGTTTCAAAATCTAGTTTTAGGTTCAGAACGCTTCTTTAATGCCCAAAATGCAGTCTAAGTAGGGAGCTCACTAGGTTTTGAGACACTGTCAGACTGTTCTGAGAGAAAATATTAGGAATTATTTCCAAAAATGCAGTCTAGGTACTAGGCAGCTAACTGGGTTTTGAGACTCAGCTAGTGTGTTCTGAGAGAAAATACTACGAATTGTTTAGATAGGAATCTTACTAGGTTTTGAGACACCGTCAGAGGCAAAATACTAAGAGTTATATGGGAAAATGCTGTCTAGGTAGGCAGCTAACTAGGTTTTGAGACACAGACAGCATGTTCTGAAAGAAAATACTAAGTATTATTTTCACACAAAAAAATCTGTCTAAGTAGGGAGCTCACTAGGTTTTAGACGCATCAGTGTGTTATGAGAGAAAATGTAAAAAATTATATAAATATTGCTGTCTTGGTAGGCAGCTAGCTAGGTTTAGAAACACAGACAGTGTATCCTACTGTAATGAAAACAATTATATGAATTATGAAGGCTACATCAAGTTTGCTGACAGAAAATACAAAGAATTAGCAATATAAAACAAAATGCTGTCTAGATAGGGATCTCGCTAGGTTTCAAGACAAGTCAGTTTGTTCTGAGGGAAAATCCTAAGAATTATATACATATATCAGGGGCGTAGCAATCATTTTAAAAGTGGGGGGGACACAGCTGTCAGTAGGTGGTTCGCACAGACCCAACACTTACAGTGCAGTATTCATATATTACAGTATATATTAATATATAAGTATTATATTAATATATACGTATTATTTACTTTTAATATTTGTAGTATTTTAAAGATTCAAGTATTGTGGGCGTGGGTAGCTCAGCGAGAACTGACACTGACTATCACCCCTGGAGTCACGAGTTCGTATCCAGGGTGTGCTGAGTGACTCCAGCCAGGTCTCCTAAGCAACCAAATTGGCCCGGTTGCTAGGGAGGCTATAGTCACATCTCCTCGTGGTGGCGATTAGTGGTTCTCGCTCTCAATGGGGCGTGTGGTAAGTTGTGTGTGGATGGTGGAGAGTAGCATGAGCCTCCACATGCTGTGAGTCTCCGCGGTGTCATGCACAACGAGTCACGTGATAAGATGCGCGGATTGACGGTCTCATAATTGGAGGCAACTGAGACTTGTCCTCCGCCACCCGGATAAGGTGAGTAACCGCACCACCACGAGGACCTACTAAGTAGTGGGAATTGGGAGAAAAGGGGATAAAAAAATATATAGCAAAAATAGCTGCAAAAATAAAGGGCTTCTGTTTCACACATGACAATAAAAGACTGAGCACAAGCTGGTCCTGAATAAATTATTTAATCAATTACAATAATGACAACTGCGCATGTGCACAATTTTTTTTTGGCTCTGTGCTTGTACATTGTGGGATTTAAATGTATCCAAGTGGCTCGAGTGTTTTGACTACGTTATAAGAACAAAGTAAATCTATCATTTCCCTATATATATATATATATATATATATATATATATATATATATATATATATATATATATATATGCCATCTAGAAAATCTAGTGTGTGTGTTCTAAAAGAAAACACTAAGAATTATGTTGAAAAATGCTGTCTAGAGTCTAGGTAGGCAGTTGACTAGGTTTTGTGACACAGTCAGTGTGTTTTGAGAGAAAATCTTAAGAATTAGCTCGTAAAATGCAGTCTATGTAGGGATCTCGCTGTGTTTTGTTACACCTCCCGTGTTCCGTGTGTCTTTGCGCTGAGTGGGCGGAGCTTCTCTGTAAGTCCCGCCTTCATCTTCAGCTGAACACAAACTTCTTTCACACATTTAAACCCACGAACTCGGTCTCACACAGTGTCATTACACAAGAGCCGCGCTGAACTCCACGCACTGACGCGCCGCAGGTCCACGCTTGCGGAGTGTGTATGTGATTGAGATCTCCTGTTTGTGTGACTGTAAGTGTGTGTGTGAGCTGCAGTCATGGCCGTGGACGGAACAGACCAGCGCGCGCTGCAGTATGAACAAACTTTGGTGAGTGTTTCTTCTCTTTTTCCAGAAAGTCTCGCAGCTCGTGGGAGTTTCTGTCACTACGCACATAAACACTTGTGTGTCTGTAAATGTCATTCAGTTAGATGGAGAGCTGTCTGTCACACTTGTGTGGTGCTTGTTGTGTGTGTGTGTGTGTGTGTGTGTGTGTGTGTGTGTGTGTGTGTGTGTGTGTGTGTGAGTGTGAGAGAGAGAGAGTGTGAGTTAGTGAGGGTGAGTGAGTGTTTATTTTCACATCAAGGGAAGTTGAGTAACAATGACATGATAAGCTGATATCAGAGATGGACTCTCTGTTCCTGGCTGTCTTGTCTGTCTCTTTCTGTCGCTCTCTTCATCTGTCGAACATTCTCACCACCCTTTCTGTCTGTCTGTATCTGTCAATCTCTGTGCTTCATCTTTCTGTCTCTCTCTCTCTCTCTCTCTCTCTCTCTCTATACCTCTATACCTGTTCTTGATCTGTCTGTCTCTCTACCTGTCTCTCTCTCTACCTGTTCTTGATCTGTCTGTCTCTCTACCTTTCTCTCTCTCTCTCTCTCTCTCCTTGTTCTTGATACGTCTCTCTCTCTACCTCTCTCTCGCTCTCTCTCTACCTGTTCTTGATCTGTCTCTCTCTCTACCTCTCTTTCTCTCTGCCTGTTCTTGATCTGTCTGTCTCTCTCTACCTGTCTCTCTCTACCTGATCTTGATTTGTCTGTCTCTCTACCTGTCTCTCTCTCTCTACCTGATCTTGATCTGTCTGTCTCTCTACCTGTCTCTCAATACCCGTTCTTGATCTGTCTCTCTCTCTACCTGTCTCTCTCTCTCTACCTGTTCTTGATCTGTCTTTCTCTCTACCTGTCTCTCTCTACCTGTTCTTGATCTTTCTGTCTCTCTACCTGTCTCTCTCTCTCTATACCTGTTCTTGAGCTGTCTGTCTCTCTACCTGTCTCTCTCTACCTGTTCTTGATCTGTCTGTCTCTCTACCTGTCTCTCTCTCTCTATACCCGTTCTTGATCTGTCTGTCTCTCTACCTGTCTCTCTCTCTCTATACCCGTTCTTGATCAGTCTGTCTCTCTACCTGTCTCTCTCTACCTGTTCTTGATCTGTCTGTCTATATACCAGTCTCTCTCTATACCCGTTCTTGATCTGTCTGTCTCTCTACCTGTCTCTCTCTCTCTACCTGATCTTGATCTGTCTGTCTCTCTACCTGTCTCTCTCTACCTGATCTTGATCTTTCTGTCTCTCTACCTGTCTCTCTCTCTATACCCGTTCTTGATCTGTCTGTCTCTCTACCTGTCTCTCTCTACCTGTTCTTGATCTGTCTGTCTACCAGTCTCTCTCTATACCCGTTCTTGATCTGTCTGTCTCTCTACCTGTCTCTCTCTACCTGATCTTGATCTTTCTGTCTCTCTACCTGTCTCTCTCTCTATACCTGTTCTTGATCTGTCTGTCTCTCTACCCGTTCTTGATCTGTCTGTCTCTCTACCTGTCTCTCTCTCTCTATACCCGTTCTTGATCTGTCTCTCTCTCTACCTGTCTCTCTCTCTACCTGTTCTTGATCTGTCTGTCTCTCTACCTGTCTCTCTCTATACCTGTTCTTGATCTGTCTGTCTCTCTACCTGTCTCTCTCTCTCTACCTGATCTTGATCTGTCTGTCTCTCTACCTGTCTCTCTCTACCTGTTCTTGATCTTTCTGTCTCTCTACCTGTCTCTCTCTCTATACCCGTTCTTGATCTGTCTGTCTCTCTACCTGTCTCTCTCTACCTGTTCTTGATCTGTCTGTCTACCAGTCTCTCTCTATACCCGTTCTTGATCTGTCTGTCTCTCTACCTGTCTCTCTCTACCTGATCTTGATCTTTCTGTCTCTCTACCTGTCTCTCTCTCTATACCCGTTCTTGATCTGTCTGTCTCTCTACCTGATCTTGATCTGTCTGTCTCTCTACCTGTCTCTCTCTACCTGATCTTGATCTTTCTGTCTCTCTACCTGTCTCTGTCTCTATACCCGTTCTTGATCTGTCTGTCTCTCTACCTGTCTCTCTCTCTACCTGATCTTGATCTGTCTGTCTCTCTACCTGTCTCTCAATACCTGTTCTTGATCTGTCTGTCTCTCTACCTGTCTCTCTCTCTATACCTGTTCTTGATCTGTCTGTCTCTCTACCTGTTCTTGATCTGTCTGTCTCTCTACCTGTCTCTCTCTCTCTATACCCGTTCTTGATCTGTCTGTCTCTCTACCTGTCTCTCTCTCTCTATACCCGTTCTTGATCTGTCTCTCTCTCTACCTGTTCTTGATCTGTCTGTCTCTCTACCTGTCTCTCTCTATACCTGTTCTTGATCTGTCAGTCTCTCTACCTGTCTCTCTCTACCTGATCTTGATCTTTCTGTCTCTCTACCTGTCTCTCTCTCTATACCCGTTCTTGATCTGTCTGTCTCTCTACCTGTCTCTCTCTCTACCTGATCTTGATCTGTCTGTCTCTCTACCTGTCTCTCAATACCTGTTCTTGATCTGTCTGTCTCTCTACCTGTCTCTCTCTCTCTACCTGTTCTTGATCTGTCTGTCTCTCTACCTGTTCTTGATCTGTCTGTCTCTCTACCTGTCTCTCTCTCTCTATACCCGTTCTTGATCTGTCTGTCTCTCTACCTGTCTCTCTCTCTCTATACCCGTTCTTGATCTGTCTCTCTCTCTACCTGTTCTTGATCTGTCTGTCTCTCTACCTGTCTCTCTCTATACCTGTTCTTGATCTGTCAGTCTCTCTACCTGTCTCTCTCTACCTGTTCTTGATCTGTCTGTCTCTCTACCTGTCTGTCTCTCTCTCTCTCTCTGTCTTGTCTTGTCAGTGTGTATATGATGGTTTTGTGTATTGTGATGTTGCATTCAGGGTCAGAAATTAAAGGGGGCTTTTTGCAAATTGGCCCAGTTAAATTTTTTGTTTAATTTTTTAAATAACATCTGATAGAGATTAGTTATTAGTTGTTATCACTGAAAATATGATTTTATGTTGATTTAATTGAATGGGCAGGAGGTAATACATATTCTCAATCTAATTATTCAAATTGAAAACGATTTGAAAGCTAATTGATTTAAGTATTTGAATATAAGAGTGACATGGTATTTTTTAAATATATATTTAAAAAAAAAAAAATCCCATATAAATGTTAAATATGCCCCTGAAAATTAATCCTTAAAGGAATATTCCGGGTTCAATACAAGTTAAGCTCAGTCGACAGCATTTGTGGGATAATGTTGATTACCACAAAAATTAATGTCGACTCGTTCCTCCTTTTCTTTAAAAAAAACACAAATCTGTGTTCCAGTGAGTCACTTACAATGGAAGTCAATGGAGTAACACAGCCAAAATGATTGAAAAAAACAAAAATGAAAAAGACGGAAATGTCCCGAAGGTTGCACAAGGGTTAAGATAAAAAGGACAGATAATATGAAACAAGACGCAAGTGGCACGGGTCTCGGATGACCACCTCCCCTCGTGTCAGTGCCACTGTTGTGGTCAGAAATGAAGACCCCAGGCTGCCAACTGTAGAGGGCATGAGAGAGAGAGGAGGGGAACAGTAACGCTCTCCTGTCGCTGCTCTCTGAGAGACCTGTCTCTATCCCGTGTCCCCGCATGTACATGATGGAGAAGCGGTTAATCGCGCCGCCCCTGAGATGTGAGCCATTGTACTCACACCCCAGATTTGAAAGCGCGCATCATGGCTGATGGCCCAAAATTTCAGATCATAATAAACATAAATACAGTGATAAACGTCTCTCAGAAGGCTGACGACGCATTTATTGTTTGCTTACCCAGTCATTCGTGTTTAATTGTATTATTTAATTATTTAAACCACCTCAGCTGCTAAATAAAAGTTAATCCTGATATTTAAATCAGAGTTTAAATTAATGGAGCAACAGAATTAAAATAAATCTAGATTTACTGTGAAAATGAAATCAGGATTGAACGGTGGTTTAAGTGTAACCCTGATCATTTTTAAACAAAGTTTAAAGTTTGGTGCAACAGAATTATTAGATAAACCTTGATTTAATCTAAATGTAAGAATAATCCTTGTTGGTGCAATCCATCCTTTGACGTTTTGCAGACTTTTGTGTGTTTTCTTTTCAAAGAATAGCCAAATCTACCTTGTCCTTCTCTCCAAAGAAATGAATAGGTAACTATGGTAACCAGATGTTTTTCCTGCATGGGTGGGTTTGGCCTCCTTGCTTACTATCTGTAAGTTCAGATATCATAAGTTGACATGTCAGACCGCTCAAACAAACATAGCATTGTTTTGAAAGTGCCACAGTGTTAACTCTCTTCAGGAAGTTTTTCTTAAAGATTGCTCTGAACATTAAACTGGATTAAGAGGAAGTATTGCAACATCCGAAAACACCCAGAACTCTGTTGTCATGTGAAGTTTGTCTGAATGAACACGCTCTCAATGGAAGTGTCTGTGGCCAGAAACTTTTATTTTAATCATTAGCAGAATGGCTCCATGTGTTTGTGTAAGTGTTCCATTGGACATCAATGTATTGTCGTTATCATAATTTCAAAAGGAAGATAAAGATACATATTAGTCGTTATGCAACCAGCAGCGCTGCTGAATCAACACAATCTAACACAACAAGTTTAACAGTACAAGTTTAGCTCAATCCACAGCAGATGTGACAAAATGTTGATTACCACAGAAAATCAGTCACTTACACTGGAAGTCAGTGGGGCCAAAACATTCAAATACTCACCGTTTCAAAAGTATAGCCACAAGCCGCAAACAACATGTGTGTAAACATGATTTTACTGTGATAAAATCACTTACAGCGTTACATTGTCACAACTTGTCAGTCAATCATTGTTTTGAGGAATGAAGGCTATACAATGCTTTCATACAAAGGTGTACACTACAGTCTTCAAACACAAAGGACAACTGATTCTAACAAGGACAGAAAGAGATGTGGAAGACCAGATGTACAACTAAACAAGAGGATAAGTACATCAGAGTCTCTAGTTTGAGAAATAGACGCCTCACATGTGCTCAGCTGACAGCTTCATTGAATTCTACCCGCTCAACACCAGTTTCATGTACAACAGTAAAGAGAAGACTCAGGGGTGCAGGCCTTATGGGAAAAAGAAAAGGTTCGAGTGGGCAAAGAAACACAGACATTGGACAACAGATAATTGGAAAAGAGTGTTCTGGATCTTAACCCCATTGAGCTTTTGTGGGATCAGCTAGACTGTAAGGTGTGTGAGAAGTGCCCGACAAGACAGACACATCTATGGCAAGTGCTACAGGAAGTGTGGGGTGAAATGTCACCTGAGTATCTGGACAAACTGACCGCTAGAATAACAAGGATCTGCAAAGCTGTCATTGCTGCACGTGGAGGATTTTATGATGAGAACTCTTTGACGTAGTTTAAGAAGTTCTGAAAAACAATTTCAAATTGTAATTGTAATTTTTCACGTTATTAAAGTCCTGACTATACATTGTGATCAGTTGAATGCCTTTTTCTCCCCAATTTGGAATACCCAAAAGTCCTCGTGGTGGCATAGTGACTCGCCTCAATCCGGGTGGCGGTAGACGAATCTCAGTTGCCTCCGCATCTTATCACGTGGCTTGTTGAGCGCGTTAGCGCAGAGACGTAGCGCGTGTGGAGGCTTCACGCTATCCTCCGCGGCATCCACGCACAACTCACCACACGCCCCACCAAGAGCGAACCACATTATAGCGACCACAAGGAGGTTACCCCATGTGACTCTACCCACCCTAGCAACCGGGCCAATTTGGTTGCTTAGGAGACCTGGCTGGAGTCACTCAGCACACCCTGGATTCAAACTCGTGATTCCAGGTGTGATAGTCAGCGTCAGTACTCGCTGAGATACCCAGGCCCCCCTATTTAATATAGATTTTACATTTATCTTAATCTCTCAAAAATCAGCTTTATGATTTGTAATTTCTGTTTGCTCCATTTTTGTGATCTCTCTCTCTCGTTCAGTATTCAATGTGTCTTTAATGGGCTGTGAGTGCATTGTGGGTATTGAAAGACAATTAATTGGATTAAATGAGAACAGAGACCTTAGTTTACATCACATCCTGTTTGCTTTGTCTCCGATTCAGAGAGAAAGAGACTGGTTTTAGGCTCAACTAGAGCGAGCAGTTCTGTCTTTTATTGTCACACATCTGGTTGTCTGTTCAAGTCGAGACTGATGTCTTGTTTTGGGTGTGACACTGAAATTAAAGTTAACTTGTTTTGCTGTATTCGTGAGGCACAAAATGCCCTTGTCTTGACAAAAATGTAGTCACATTTTATTGTGAACTCGTATTTTGAAAAGCAAGTTGTGAGCCAGACATCACTATTACAGAGTTCATTATGATTTGCTTTAAATCTGCTGATGTCATCAGGTTTGTGTGAGTGGTTAGGGTTACTGAAAACCATTGTGTCTATGAGAGGTCTTCACGAATATAGCTTTTAATCTAAGTTGTGTGTGTATTATAATTTTCTCTTATGTAGGTGGTCTGATGTTTAGCTGTAAACCACAAACTTTATATTAATAATTTGCCTGTATGTGCATTTCCATTGTTCATCAGAACAGATAAGAGCTGTTAGACGCGTCTTTATGGAGATATTGATTATTTTTGTTCTCGATCTGAAGTGTGTGATGGTTCAGAGAGGTAATGAATAACTGTATGTGATCTAAGCATCTATTTGATCTTATTCAGGAATGTTCTGTATGTCTCTATAAACAAGGTGCATAATACCTGACTTCTGTATCTGTTACCTGTAGATAAAATTCTATTGCATGCTTTTAAAGGGACAGTTCACCCAAAAATAAAAATTCTCTCATCATTTACTCACCCTCATGCCATCCCAGATGTGTATGACTTCCTTTCTTCTGGAGATCACAAATGAAGATTTTTAGAAGAATATCTCAGCTCTGTAGGTCCGTACAATGCAAGTGAATGGTGACCAGGACTTTGAAGCTCCGAAAAAATCATATAAAGGCAGCAGAAAAGTAATCCATCCATAATCCATATCTTCAGAAGTGATAGGATAAGTATGGGTGAGAAACAGATCAATATTTAAGTCATTTTCTACTATAAATCTCCACTTTCACTTTTACATTCTTCTTCTGTTTTTTGACAGTTTGCATTCTTCGTGCATTTCACCACCTACTGGTCGGGCTTGTCAAAGGTTGAGATTTAAAGAGAGTTTCTCACTCACACCTGTCATATATTTTCAGAAGACATGGATTAAACCACTGGGGTTTTATGGATTGCTTTTATGCTGCCTTAATGTGCTTTTTGGAGCTTCAAAGTTCTGGTCACCATTCACTTGCATTGTATGGATCTACAGAGCTGAGATATTCTTCTAAAATCTTAATTTGTTTTCTACAGAAGAAAGTAAGTCATACACATCTGGGATTGCATGAGGGTGAGTAAATGATGAGAGAATTTTCATTTTTGGGTGAACTATCCCTTTAAAAGCCCTCTAAAAAGATTTGGCACTTATAAAACATAATATAATATAATATATAATGAAATATGTTGCTTGCAATGAAAAAAGAAGGACAATAATTTGAAAGTCACCCAGTATTTTGCTTTAAACACACAAGAGAGGCTTTTGGGAGTGGAAACTCAAAGGTCACAGGTTTAGTCTCGTGTAGGTTGAAGAGTTACAGAGATGCCTGGGTCATTTACCCTGATTATTACCCTAGTAAAGCTGCACTTCCTGTGCAATATGTTGCTCCGGTTAAAAAGTGTCTGCTGAACGTCAGCTGACCCAGTGAACTGGTCTGACCCTTAACTGTGTGAATAAGGTGCATGTGTTTAAGTTGCCGCATTGTGTCCACACACTCAAGATTTTAGGTTAAAATATACTTTAAGTGTGCCGTAACTACTCACCATTCCCTTTTAAATGTTTCCACCATTTTTAATCACATTTTACCTTTTTTAGTTCACTGAAACGTCCTGTGATGTCACAAGTTAATAGAGGTCGACCGATAGTGGATTTTGCAGTGGGAAAGTCTGATAACCGATTAATCGGCCGATAGTTTTTAATATAGACTTATAGCATATCAAAAACTTTTACTTATTCTTTCTGTAATATGATGGGCACAAAGAGTCCAAAATTTATAAAATCCCAAATGCAGATTTGGTGCATAACGCCGGATTTTTAAGAATAAACAAGCACAAAAACAAAACGGGGACTCTTATTTTGAAATGATGAAAAAGCTATCGTCTTAGATTTTTGCCGATAACCGATAGTTCCAAAAGCAACTTTTGGCATCGATTAATCGGTAAAACCAACATATCGGTCTACCTCTACAAGTACATTTTAAAAAGTGCAAAAATGACAATTTGAAATATTGAATATGTCACAAAACTGCACGAAGCAAAATGCTGTTTAAAATAGTTTATATGGAGCATAACACTTCCCAAAAGTATTTGGTGTCACATTTAATGACATTTATTTTTTGTTGTTCACAACTATTTTGACTTAAAGGGATAGTTCACCCAAAAATTAAAGTTCTTTCATCATTTACTCACCCTCATATTTTTCTTCTGTCGAACACAAAAGGGGATGTTCGGCAAAATGCCTCAGTCAAAGATGCAATGAAAGTGAATGGTGACTGAGACTAACATTCTGCTGAACATCACTATTTGTTTTCCACGAAGGAAGGAAAGTCATACAGGTTTGGAACAACATGAGGGTGAGTAAATGATGACAGAATTTCCACTCTTCTTTAAGCACACCTAATGCACAAAAGCAGCCTATAACATAAAAGAACAAACAAACACACACACACTCTGCTTCAGAGAATGATGAATGTCCCATCAGTAATGTGGTGAGTGCTTGTCTGCTAAAGGAATGTAATGAAAAGTCTTGAAAAGGGAGAAGAAATGAAAACAAGCCACAATGAATGAAAGAGTACGACTCGACACCACAGCAAACACAGACATATAGAAATAATCTAAATCAAAGAGCGTTGGGAAAATGCATGTGTGCATTGTCGTCACAAAGATCAAAATGATTACGGAACTGCAAAATACAGCATGACATTTCCTGACCAGACCAACAGCAGATAAAACCCATCCACAACTCATAATGAACATATTTAATTATAAACGGCCTCTCTATGATCTTGTGAAGTCAGATTTTGACTTGCATTGAATCTGTAAGAATCACGCTACTACTACAACAATGATTTTCACAATGAATTATTCACTTTCACACAAATCACGAGTAAAACGGCAGATCATTAGTTCATAAACACTAACAGTGCTGTGGAAAAGTATTTACCCCCTTTTTGATTTCTTCTGTTTTTTTTTTTTTGTAATTTTTCATACTAAATAGTTTCAGATCTTCAAACGAGATATAACATAAAACAAAGACAACCTGAGTAAACACAAAATACAGTTTTCAAATATATACACTATATTGCCAAAAGTATTCGCTCATCTGCCTTTAGACGCATATGAACTTAAGTGACATCCCATTCTTAATCCATAGGGTTTAATATGACGTCGGCCCACCCTTTGCAGCTATAACAGCTTCAACTCTTCTGGGAAGGCTTTCCACAAGGTTTAGGAGTGTGTTTATGGGAATTTTTGTCCATTCTTCCAGAAGCGCATTTGTGAGGTCAGACACTGATGTTGGACGAGAAGGCCTGGCTCGCAGTCTTCGCTCTAATTCATCCCAAAGGTGCTCTATCGGGTTGAGGTCAGGACTCTGTGCAGGCCAGTCAAGTTCTTCCACACCAAACTCGCTCATCCATGTCTTTATGGACCTTGCTTTGTGCACTGGTGCGCAGTCATGTTGGAACAGGAAGGGGCCATCCCCAAACTGTTCCCACAAAGTTGGGAGCATGGAATTGTCCAAAATCTCTTGGTATGCTGAAGCATTCAGAGTTCCTTTCACTGGAACTAAGGGGCCAAGCCCAGCTCCTGAAAAACAACCCCATACCATAATCCCCCCTCCACCAAACTTCACAGTTGGCGCAATGCAGTCAGACAAGTACCGTTCTCCTGGCAACCGCCAAACCCAGACTCGTCCATCAGATTGCCAGATGGAGAAGCGTGATTCGTCACTCCAGAGAACGCGTCTCCACTGCTCTAGAGTCCAGTGGCGGCGTGCTTTACACCACTGCATCTGACGCTTTGCATTGCACTTGGTGATGTATGGCTTGGATGCAGCTGCTCGGCCATGGAAACCCATTCCATGAAGCTCTCTACGCACTGTTCTTGAGCTAATCTGAAGGCCACATGAACTTTGGAGGTCTGTAGCGATTGACTCTGCAGAAAGTTGGCGACCTCTGCGCACTATGCGCCTCAGCATCCGCTGACCCCGCTCTGTCATTTTACGTGGCCTACCACTTCGTGGCTGAGTTGCTGTCATTCCCAATCACTTCCACTTTGTTATAATACCACTGAAAGTTGACTGTGGAATATTTAGTAGCGAGGAAATTTCACGACTGGACTTGTTGCACAGGTGGCATCCTATCACAGTACCACGCTGGAATTCACTGAGCTCCTGAGAGCGGCCCATTCTTTCACAAATGTTTGTAGAAGCAGTCTGCATGCCTAGGTGCTTCATTTTATACACCTGTGGCCATGGAAGTGATTGGAACACCTGAATTCAATTATTTGGATGGGTGAGCGAATACTTTTGGCAATATAGTGTATATATTTTTTTTATTGAAGCAAAAAAGTTATCCAACACCTATATCACCCATGTGAATAACTAACTGCCCCCTTAAACTTAATAGCTGGTTGTGCCACATTTAGCAGCAACAACAACTGCAATCAAACACTTCCGATAACTAGACATCAGTCTTTCACAACGATGTGGGGGAATTTTGTCCCACTCATCTTTGCATAACTGCTTTAGTTCAGACACATTGGAGGGTTTTTCAGGATGAACTGCCCGTTTAAGGTCCTGCCACAGCATCTCAATCGGGATCAAGTCAGGACTTTGAAAAGGCCACTCCAAAACGTCTTTTGAGCCATTCAGAGGTGGACTTACTCCTATGCTTTGGATCATTGTCTTGCTGAATAATCCAGTTGCACTTGAGCTTCAACTCATGGACTGATGACCGGACGTTCTCCTTTAGGATTTTCTGGTCGAGAGCAGAATTCATGTTTCCTTCAATTATTGCAAGTCTCCCTGAAGCAGCAAAGCATCCCCACACCATCACACTCCCACCACCATGCTTGACCGAAGGTATGATGTTCTTTTTGTGGGATTCTGTGCTTGATTTACACCAGATGTAACGGGACTTCTGTCTTCCAAACAGTTCCACTTTCGACTCATCAGTCCACAGAACATTCTCCCAAAAGCTTTGAGGATCATCAGGGTGTGTTTTGGCAAAATTCAGACGAGCTATAATGTTCTTCTGGGTTAACAGTGGTTTCCGCCTCGCCACTCTTCCATGGATGGCATTTTTGCCCAGTGTCTTTCTGATAGCGGAGTCATGAACGGTGACCTTTATTGATGCGAGAGAGGCCTGCAGTTCCTTAGATGTTGTCCTTGGCTTTCTGTGACATCCTGGATGAGTTGTTGCTGTGCTCTTGGAGGAATTTTGGAAGGTCGGCCACTTCTGGGAAGGTTCACTACTGTGCCAAGTTTTCTCCATTTGGAGATAATGGCTCTCACTGTGGTTCTTTGGAGTCCCAGAGCCTTTGAAATAGATTTGTAACCCTTCCCAGACTGATTTCAATCACCTTTTTCCTCATTTCTGGAATTCCTTTTGACCTTGGCATAGTGACCTTTTAGCCAACTTCATGCTGCTGAAAAAGTTGTATTTAGGTGTTGATTTGTTTGAACAGGGCTGGCAGTAATCAGATCTGGGTGTGTCTAGTCCAGCTGAACCCCATTATGAATGCAGTTTCAAAGATTTGGGGATTTAGTAACTAAGGGGGCAAATGTCATCACAGTCACGTGATTTTCATGAAATCAAGCTGGTTGTAGGTGATGTTTTCGGGCAAAGATTTTTGTAGGAAAATGTGCCTTATTGTCATGAAAATAATTGCACAATGCAAAACATCTTAATGGTCCTAAATATAAGCCGTATTTTCTTTATGTAAAATACCTCTTGACAGTATTCGTGAGATCCTGGTTGTGTTGTTTAAGGCTGAGACGAGACTGGTGTGTCTTGTAATTGGAGAGGATTTGACTGTGTGTTCACAGAATCAGATAATATTTCATACCCACTATCAGTCTGTTTGTGTGTGTGTAACGCTGGTTGATTTGTTAAAGATGCTATCTGAATGTATTTGTGATATCCAGTCTATACACACACATTTTCTCACGTAATCTGTGGTGTTATCGCACCAAACACACGCATCTTTGTTTATAGGGTTCTTTTAAATGCCTGCAAAAATTTCTCAATTTCCTACTACAAGTTGAGAACACCCTCTGTGGTGTGTGTGTGTTAGTGTGTGTGTTAGTGTGTGTGTGGAATAGAGTCAATGACTTAACAGACAGCGCTTTTGTAGAAAGGGACTTGTTAAGTACACACTAGTATTTGTACTTCATTACTATACACGTCTGATGAAAAGCTCCAGCAGCATTTGAGCACAGATGTCACTTGCTTTAATATTTTGTTATCTAATGCAAAGATGCATTCAGACAGTTTTAAGTGTGAACAAATACTTTTGGGTGAACCTGGACATCTCTGCCGACTTAACCCAACAAAACAGTCTTCAAAGGGAGCATTTTTCATGTTTGTACACCGTGTGTGTGAGCGGAGTAAAAATATCTCTCTTCTGGACCGAGTCCAGTGCTGTGCCATCAGTCTTTGCATGTTTCTAATGGGACAGTGGACCGATGTGGTCGTGGTTGCCATGGATACGTGCCATTTCCTTAAAGTCTTTTTGTAAACAGAGAAGTACTGTACTACAAATCCAGCTGTCTCTCTCTCTCTGGTGTCAGAAAGATTCACTCTTTTATTCATTCATTCATTCTGTCTCACATGGGACCCATGATGAATAGACACACACACACACACAGACAGGTGTTTGTGTCTCAGAGTGTGAAACTTTAACATGAGCTTTCCCAGTAAACGATTGAAGTGTGTGTGTGTGTGTGTGTGTGTGTGTGTGTGTTTGTGTTTGTGTTGTGTTCAGTAATATCTAATGTCAAACCATGTTTAAGTGAAAGGATGAAAAACAACATGGAAACTTTGTTCTTAGAAATTCCCATTTGCACACACACAATCAGTTTGTTTACATGTTGCACTAAAGCATGTTGGCTACATTAGGGGTGTGAATCTTTGGGTTGAAAGCGAATCGATTGGATTCACAATTCATAGGTTTTTCATTCGGTTCAGTATTTATTTATCTTTTGGCAAACTAAGAACGATTCGATACACATTGAAATTTGATTCGATTAAATTTACGATTTTATTCTTTTTTGTAATTTTTTTTTATGCATTTATAGGATTCTTTAAATACTTCCACTTATGTGTCTTAGGCAAGTAAAAAAGACATACTACTTAAGATAATTTCACCCAAAGTAACTTGAAAGAAAACACATTAAATACGGTATATGTACATACAGGCTACTTGGAAAACAGCAAAAAGTAGGGATGGGACGATATATGGAATTTCGTTATATCGCAAACCATATTGAGGCAAATCTTGATATTTTGAAATTGTAAACATTGATTTCTGTACATGTGATCATAAATGAAATGACCAGTCAAACATCGTAATCTCGCTATTGCTTGATTTTACTTCTACTACACTTTTTTTCTGCACTATTTACAGGGTTCACACAAGGTCCTTGAAGTGCTAAAAACTATTTTTGAAGGCTTATTTGTTTGTGATCTTTTCTTACAGTGAACGGTATTTGAGAAACTCTTATTATTTAAACTTTGAGCAATTATATCGTGTATTAAACAACTTCAAATTGATGATAAATTGTAATGTTCATTTTGCGCAAGCATTTAAAATAAATTACTTTGTCATTTAAGTGATATCATATCGAATCGAGATAATATAGAATTGTGAACCTCATATCGTATATCGAACTGAATCGTGAGAGAACCATATCGTCCCTAACAAAAACTTTAATGTGTTTATAACATATTTTAAGCTGAGGATAACTACGAAAGTTTTCCATGTTCCATATTTCACTATAAAAAGTCTATGTTTTTTAAAGATTTGATTAATTTGCATGACTTTTCCAGGCCTGGGAAGCATCATTTTAAAATTCCCTGATATTTACAGGTTTTCCATGACTGTGGGAACCTTGAATCAGTAAACGTATCCAGATATTACAATATAAAAGTAACATCATCTGACCACATTCAGTTTCCTCAAGGCCTTCAACAGGATCACACGGGAAGTCGGCATGCTGTTTCCGAAAGTTCCGGTACCCTAGGATCGGCAACAGTATGCCAACACGCTGACCTGCCATATCTCCCATCGGACATATTTGGAACGGCTCAACAACAGTTACTTTAACATAAAGACCTCGTGGCACGACTGTTAGCCCGTTGCGTCAGTTGCATGGGAGACCACAGTTAAGTCCCCACATTCAAACGATTTCACGTTTGTATAAACAATCATGAGCGTAATAAGGAGGTTGCATTTTTATTCCTAACATTGCATTTTGTCTCTACTAATGGTTAGGGTTAGATTTGGGTTTTGGTTGGGGGGGGGGGGCAGTGTTTTCAAATTCGGTCAACGTATACCGATTTCGGCTAAAGTTAAATCGGCACACACTTACCGATTTTAATGTGAGATCAGGCTGAGGCCTTATATGCAAATAAAGAGAAGAGAAAAGCAAAATCAACTTTTATGCACGCCCAACTAAAAAACAAGATAGCAGTTAAATAGCATTTTTTTATTTTTTTTATATTATAGCCCTATTCGGACAGGATTGGTTTTACATGAGGACTTGAGGTAATGTGATAATTACCAATGCTTCTTTGTGATTTTTTTTTTTTTTTTTTTTTTTTTTCGGACTTTTTATGGACCGAGAGTTGCAGACGGATCGGAGAGTGGCCGCAATCCCGTGAAGGATGATGGAAGCGTGCAGCGCACGTCTGTGAGGCATGTTTGAGATCCATGTTACTAATTTAATATTGATAACATTTTTAGTATTGTACACCGTTTTGTCGAATCGCGGTTCATTCGATTTTTTTTTTTTTTTTTTATTTTTTTTTTAGCATTATACATGACATTATTGTTTTAGTTGTACTGAAATTGAACTTTACAGTAAACATGCTGATGGAGGGAAAACTAGTCACTGGATTGGACACTTTATAACTATTGAATATTTATTTGAAGTAATTTTTATTTTTTTAGGGTAATTCTATCATGAGTAGGGATGCACCGATGCTAGTTTTTAGAGACTGAATGTGATTACTGGTACTTGCTGATACCAATACCATGTGTGTTGTGCCTAACAGGGCACCTTTATCTGTGTGTGTGTATATGTATGTATATATATATATATATATATATCCCCAATAGAGTGCAACAGTGCCCGCCCAATTTTTCAGCTGCTTGGTTCTAGGTGTATTTTTCCCATTCATTTTCTCCACAGTGATTTCATAAATCCGTCATAAAAGAGTTGTGCGCCATGAACCAAATGAATCAGCTCCGAGGTAATCACAACATCACAAACTTTGATTTGGAGCAAAAAAGTATTTAAAAATCAGACAAAAAGGCAAAGGTGCAAGACTGTGTACTTAACGTCTTTTAATGAGGAAATGAACCACGATCCCATGAAGCATTGCGAATGGCGTCGTCGAATGAAAAACTTTGGAAAAATAAAAACTAATGATTTAAAATCAGTACATTTTACGTTTATTTGCAAAAGATTCATTAATATATAAGTAGTTTGAGACTCGATTGCATCATTCACAGTGCATCATGGAAGTGCAGAGCTCTTTTGGCGCACTTTGTTTGCCCAGATTCTCTGATTGGTGGATCTCTCTTCAGGATTATGGGTAGTGTAGTTCTTCAGGAATTCCACTATTAAACAAGTTGAAATAACATGGACTGGTGGCTTCAACAGAATCGTATACCACTGATTAACAACATCGGAGCTCACAGTAGGTCTGTCTTTAAAAATCAGTTCGCCTATACATAAATTAATAGGATTTTTACTTTCAGAACCAGACTGTTTGGTTCTATATAGCACTGCCTCTCATACCGTATTGACTACTGCCTGCAAAACACACAATACACACACACACACACACACACACACACACACACACACACACACACACACATATATATACACTATCTCAGGTTTGCTAAAGTCTGTCATGTTGACAGATGAGACAAAAGTTGAACTATTGGGTGGATGTACACAGCATGATGTTTGCAGAAAACACAACTGTGTATATTGTGTATATGTCCCATTGTGTTTATAGTTACTGTCTATTGTTGCATGTTGAGCAGTTTTGTCAAATGTAACCAGGGAACAATGTTCTGTGGACACATGAGACAGAAGATGAACTTTGGTGGCTTGATGTCCACAGTGGTATGTTTGGAGAAAACACAACTGTGCTCCCATCACCTAACCCGGATCATCTCATCTGAACTGGAGGGAGTTTAAAGTGTTTACGGTCACTGACAGGGCAGTAAAGCCAAATCCTAGTCCAAAA
Organism: Myxocyprinus asiaticus; assembly: GCF_019703515.2. Taxonomy (NCBI): domain Eukaryota; kingdom Metazoa; phylum Chordata; class Actinopteri; order Cypriniformes; family Catostomidae; genus Myxocyprinus; species Myxocyprinus asiaticus. The sequence continues at coordinate 1,767,609 of NC_059382.1, forward strand.
CATCGGGTCATCTGGCGAACAGTCTTTTCAAACTTTTATTGGGTTTAGGTTTTTTAAAAGTGAATCTGATAAACTCAAGGCTTTGAATTTTTGCTAGTTTAATGTTTTATTAGCAGTTTTGGGGAAGCTACTTTGAAACTTCCAACACTCTCACGGCGAAATCGTCAGGATTCGTACGACTTTTGGCTAATTTGTATGATATCGTGCGGCTGCACTCGTTTGAATTCCTACGAATTTCACTACAGCCAATGATGTCGCTGGACATCGTTTCCATACAGTTACTTGCTTATGTCATACACAGCTGCTTCCTATCATGTTTACACACTCTACTGATTGGTTAAGTTTGGGTAAGGGCGTAATATTAATAAGTATGTCCTTAACGCCTCGTGCGCAGAACTCGCGCTTACTTCCGCATTACACGTCCGCGTATTTGCACGTGATGAAGTCGTATGAGTTTATGCTAATAACATCGTGCGAGACCATACGAAATAACCAACTCATAAATTATATATGATTTTTCTTGAGATCGGGTTGGAAACTTCACCTACTATTTACTTAAATAAAGAAACGTACTCTAAATTAAATAAGTTAATCTTTAGTCAAATTAAACTTGTATAGCGCTATCATAAAATAAAATAAATTTAATTAATTTAAGCTAAAAATTTAATTTTTATTTGATTTAATTTACATTTTTAGTTTCATTTTATTTTTTGTTTTAATTTAATTTTAATTATTTTTTATATATATATATATATATATATATATATATATATAATACGTGCGTGCGTGCGTGCGTACGTACGTACGTATGTGTGTATGTATTGCAATCAGAGTAGATTTTATCTGTCCGAATGAAGCGATTCGCTAAAATGAATCAGATTTTAATGCTGAGACACCACTTATGTGAGAGAGGACATTTTAGGGCATTTTATTATTGATGTAATTTGCTAGAACTGCTCAATTAATCCAAAAAATAATCAAAATTACAATTACAGCTGTTGCAATTAACTAGTTCATTACAGCATTGCATTTCAGTCTATTCCAACATGCGTCAAAATGTTCTGTTTACAACATACGTTTTGTCCGTTGCGTGTAAATTAATCTAAAGACATATCAGTAATGCTCACTTTCCGTATAATTTATTCAAAACTTAAATAGCACTTTTTTTTGCAATTAAAATAATAAAGCAATTCAGGAACACAGTTTTCAACTTTTGGATGTGAAGCCTTCAAAAAGAATATGTCATGCAGCTGACCACACAAAATAAGTAATTTAATCGAAATATTTGCAATTGCAATATTAAGTGAACGAATCAGCAATCATGAATTTCTTCAAAATCGTGCAGCACTATGGTTTGTTCAGTTGTAAAGCCTGCTTGTACAATCCAGCGTGTCATAAAACGGCAGTGCAGTGTTTTATTGGCTACACAGTTGCTTCTTACTGGAAAAGCTACACTGTTATGACAATAACTGAACCGTCACTGAAAATGTAGTTAATAGCAGAACTACCGTTTGTTAGTTACTCCCCACCACTCTTCATCAGCCATTACAATTTCAACAGTACACCTTTGTGGTTTAACACACCTTTGAATGTCTGGACAAACAGTCACCTGTGTACATGCAAACACACACAGACACGTTGATCACTGAAGTACAGAGTTCTCAGAAGTGGAGGAGTTGGTTCAGTGAAAGTGTGTGTGACTTTGTACATTTCACAGGGATAAGAATGCAGCTCCACCGCCTGATAACCTCTGGAAAATTCTGCCTGCATTCCTACAAAATCCATTGTGACACAAACACACACCGATAATACTCAGACACACAAGGACTTAGCAAACGTCTAATGTCTTTTCAGTGGGAACAGATTTTTTCAGGATGTTGGATTTGCTGGAGTTTAATATGCAGTCACTGTAATTAAAGCCTCATGAAATCAAATGTTTTGTGGCTGTTAGTTATGTCTGGTCAGTGTCCTCCTTAAAGCTGACAAAGCAAACCTTTAGCTTATAAACATGTTTAAAGTTTACAGTCCATCTCTTCTGGGAAAATGAAGCAAAAATATTGATGATGTCATCCTGCACTCAGGGGTGTACTAAGATTTTTGTCCAATAGCATGAGAACGTCTCTTCCCCCAAATACCCAACCTGGTCTCATAGGATCACATAACTATACCTACATGTTTGCAAAATGATTTTCACACGTCTCGTTGTACATATCGCATCAGTTTCCTGGAGGCGCTACAACAATAATGACTTCTATTCACTTTCACACAATCACGAGTAAAACGGCAGATTATCAGTTCATAAACACTTACTTTTTGCCCTGTTTCTCACACAATACTATCTTATGACATGTAAATACTTTTACTATAGTGCGTGACTCATTTCAACATTTGCATTACATAATCAACTACATTTACAAGCTTGTTCAAGTGTAATCAAATTGTGCGGGAGCTCGACTGATAGAGTGTTGCACTTGTGATGTAAAGGACTGTATTTATGATAAGACAGCCAGTATTTAACTAGTGCTGGAGGTGTACATTCAGTTTCAACTTACAAGAATAAAAAATACAGGAACAAGTGATTTTAATAAAGCTAGTTTGAGATCATTTCCTATCGTGAAAAGTGTGTGTTTGCAATCTTTCCCGCTGATGGGACTGTTATCATCTCAGCAGTACAGTCTGTTCTAGCTATAATGAGTAAACACGTGTCGTGTTTATCTAATCAAGCTCCAGGCAGTTGATTGGTTCTTTTCTTATAATTGCACCGCCCAGTGTTATTGGTCTTGTTAGTGGTGTTAAAATATATGTTATAGCTTTAAATGTGTACATTCAGTTTATTTTCTTATTTACATGAATGTTGAAATTATGAAGTTATTATAATAGTTTTCTCAGACTGGACGAATCTCAGTTGCCTCCGCGTCTGAGACCATCAACCCGCGCATCTTATCACGTGGCTTGTTGAGTGCTTTGCCACGGAGACATAGCGCGTGTGGAGGCTTCACGCCATCCACCGCGGCAACCATGCTCAACTCACCACGCGCCCCACCGAGAGCGAACCACATTATAGCGACCACGAGGAGGTTACCCCATGTGACTCTACCCTCCCTAGCAACCGGGCCAATTTGGTTGCTTAGGAGACCTGGCTGGAGTCACTCAGCACACCCTGGGATTCAAACTAGCGAGCTAGCGAACTCCAGGGGTGGTAGCCAGCGTATTTTACCACTGAGCTACCCAGACCCCCTTGTCTTTTTTGTTCTTTGGATTGTTCCAGTGTATGTTCTTGTTCCTCAGCTTTATGTACATGGATTTAAGACGCAAATATGAAAGCAAAGCCCCAAACTTAAACACACACACACACACACACACACACACACACACACACAAAAGTGAGAAAGTGAGATTAATCTCATCACGTGTGAAGGGGACTAACTAAATTCCTGTTAATTCCCTAATTTGACCTAGAAGTCAGATGTTTCCATTATTCATTCTTTATCTCTTTCACCATTAAATTCCATTAACTTTAAATTAATAATTTCTTATATTCCTTCTGTGTTGTCTAATTAGTGGTTTAAAGTAATTTTATGGCTTTAAATCTGTAGTTTTTTTGCAGTCTAGTCCCATAGAATAAAAGTTACTATAACTACATTTTTGTAAACTGACTTTTACGTGCAACGTTCTACGTTTCGTCACAGTTTCCTGGTGAATTGAACACTAGAGACGCTACAACAACTGTGCGTTTTATTCACTTTCACACAAATCACTAGTACGATGGCTGATTGACTTTATAAACAGTTATTTTTTGCACTTTTACTCACACACTGCTATGTTACGATATTGAAACACTTGTCTATAATGCATCATTTGAAAAACGATACATTTTAACACTTGTATTTCAGACACACCTACATTTACACACTTATTTCAATGTGATTAACTTCCGCGGTAGCTCAGCTGAAAGAGTGTTGGACGTTTGATTTCGAGCCCAGATGAACACACAGTTGACGCTTGAGATGAAAGTGTCATAGAAGCGACTTGAAATGACGTGGTTGCTTCAGAAAATGTGCTTTTTATGTAGCATTTGGCTTTAGGACACTATCGGTTAGTTTTAGGTGTTGGTTTGGGGTAAGGAATCGGATGTCTGTTTTGTTTACCTCTCATTTGATTTTAGATCACTATTGGTTCATTTTTAGGTTAAAGTTTTAGGTTAGGGAGGTGCGTCTTACTCATTTAAACCTCCATTTAATATTCACCTTTAAAAACCTCGTCTGATTACGACACTATTTCACTCGCTTTTGGCGCCCCCCGCTGGACATATCACTGGGAAACTGCAGCCAAACGTGTAATAAAGCACGTAATTTAGTTTTGCAACTATGTTGCCACTGTCACGTAATGTTCATGAGATCAAGCTGTTTTTTTTAATCATGTTCTGTACATGAATACTGTATTATTAAATTATCATAATAGTTTTCTCAGACTTATGTCAGGTTTTGAGATAGAATGTAGAGTTATGTGTGTTTCTATGTAGATTTAGGTTGGCATAATGTATCATTAAAAAGACCTAACCTTTTTTTCTCCAGGTTATACATCAACTGATATTATCTCTTATTAAAACATTATATACTATTCCATAAGTCAAAAGGACATCACTGTTTCAGGAACTGAACTCCCATGCAATTTATTAACACTTTGTACTAGACATTCATTGTCCCTTAGAGTGTTTAAAACCTTGAAGAAATTTCCTTAAATCACCTTTTCAAAATGTGAAAGATACCTGTTTGACAGAATGTCACCATCACTCATTACATACAGTATCTTGTTCCCTTGTCATCTTTCTCTCCACTTCTGACACACACACACACACACACACACACACACACATAGTATTGTCGGTATTG
>NC_059382.1:1777500-1782500 GCF_019703515.2 Myxocyprinus asiaticus
AACATCAATACACATGAATCATATCATATCATATCATATAAATCATATATTTTTATGTATTGGAAACAAAGGTGCCAGTAATGGTATTAAAAATAATTCAATAAAATGGCATAGAATAAAATATACATTCAACAAGATATTAATGAACATTTGAGAATACTCATTTACTTATAATAAACCATTCATGTTATTTCATTTTTTTAATTGTAATTATATTTTGTATAAATTATTCATTGTATTTTCAACATTTTTAATAATTTAAAGATTCGATTCATTTATAAGTGTGCAATTTTTGTATAAAAATAATATTTATGTAAATTTAACAATGAACAATAAAAGAAAATACAGTAAAAGTAAACTAAAGAGCCAACAAACATTAATATTAATAATAATATTTTTAATATATTAATTAATCATTTTAATTTAATTCATTTTAATAATATAAAGAATTTATTTATTTATAAATTGGTAACATTATGTGTAAAATAATGCATTTTTATATATGTAACAATTTATAATATACAATAAAAGAATATGCAATAAAAGTATGAAAAAGACATTAATCAACCTTTAAGGATAATCTATTATTCTGTTGTTTATTGTATTATGTATAATGAACTCGTTTTATATTTTTTAGATGTAGTTTTAATTTAGAAATGATTCATTTCCATTTAATTAATTTTAATAATGCAAAGAATGTAGTCGTTCTTAAATATGCAAGATTTATATAAAATAATACATTTATGAAAATGTAACAATGTACACGACAAGAAAATACAGTAAATATAAACTTAAAATTCAACAAGACATTAATGAACATTAAAAAATATTTTATTATTCTGTTATTAAAAAATGTATTTATATTTGTAAGTGTACTTCTATTTATTCATTTCATAATTAATTTTATTAATATAAAGATTGTTCATTTATAAATATGCTAAATTAAGTATAAAATAATTTGTATGAATATTTAAGTATTTACAATAAAAATACAATAAAACTAAAAATTCAGTAAGACATTAATTAACATTTAAGAATCATTATATTGTTGTTTCTAATATTACGTATAATAAACTATTTTTGATTAATATATTTCTTATTTTCATTTAATTTATTTGATTAATTTTAATAATATATTTAATTAAAAAGTGGTAACATTATGCATAAAATATTATATTTATGTATATTCAATTTAAACTGAAATAAAATACAAACAAATGTAAAGATTCAGTAAGACGTTAATGAAAATTAAGTAATCAATTAAAAACGTTTATTCTGTTGATGTTCTCTCTTTCTCTGATCTCTGACACAAGTGTTTTTTTGAGTTGTTATTCTTGTGTTATGGTTAAAAATATTGTTCTTTAGGGTCAGGCGGGTTGGGGTCATGAGGCTCCACCCGTCACGCATTCGTCTGGCTGCAATTACTGTCGTTTCAAACGCATAGCTGCACGCAAATAAACTCGCTAATCATAGCTTTACAATTCTCCCACTCTTTGTTGTGCAGCATGTTTGTTTGGTTTTATTTTTGTCTGTATTTAGGCCCTTGCTTTCATAAAACTCATTTTCTGTTCTGCTATTATATATTTGTTCTGCTTTGGAGTGTTTTTGATGTCGATCTTGATGTGGGCCATGTGACTTTGTGAACCCTTTACAAAACAACAACACACAAATGCACATCCATTTCACATCTTTCTGGATGTCTTCTGTTTTTCTCCTCTTGCTCTCTGTTTTTAAAACAAACTTTATGAAACAAATAGATTCTGCTCTAAAATCTGATTGGATGAGGGAGGTGAGCGTGTGGAGACTGAAGGAGAGTGTTATTGAATTAACCTTCTCATGATCCTCTGATGAACTGATCACACTGTGTGTGTTTGAATCTGTTCTGAATGAATGCTGTCTGTCACGTCAAGGACACACACACACACACACAATCACAGTTGTTGTGTACAAGTGTGTTTGTATGAGGGCGACATTCACAGGTAATCTATCTCTCCTGAACTTTCTAGGAATGTGTTTGTAGTGCATGTAAGTGTGTGTGTGTGTGTGTGTGTGTGTGTATGTGTGAGAGAGAGAGTGTGAGCGTGCGTGCATGCTTGTAAGTGTGTGTGCGTGCATGCTTGTGTGTGCGCGTGCGTGCATGCTTGTGAATGCAGGTGCATGCATGCTTGTGAGTGCGTGTGCTTGCATGCTTGTGAGTGCGCGTGCGTGCATGCTTGTGTGTGCGCGTGCGTGCATGCTTGTGAGTGCGCGTGCGTGCATGCTTGTGAGTGCGCGTGCGTGCATGCTTGTGAGTGCGCGTGCGTGCATGCTTGTGAGTGCGCGTGCGTGCATGCTTGTGTGTGCGCGCGTGCGTGCATGCTTGTGTGTGCGCGCGTGCGTGCATGCTTGTGTGTGCGCGTGCGTGCGTGTGTGTGCATGATAAATATTTGTGTGTGTGTGGTTTTAATGTACTTTGGAGACGAACTTACTAAACAAGACAAAACCTTTGGGGATATTTCGGGATGTCCTCTTTTGAAAAAAATATACACATACATACATAAATATATAAATGATTTTTTTTTGTTCAAAAAATGCTAACATTTTCTATTAAGGTTAGTCTGTAGTAGAGGTCTGCACGGGCATTAAGTTGAAGCCCGAACCCAGCTTGTACCCGAGACCGTGTGACCCGACCCGAATTGAACCCGAAATCTCTTACTCTCTTTAGAATTTCTTCTCTAAGCAAGTTAATTTGCTGCAATAGGCTGTATTTTAATTAAGCATCGTAGGCAACATTCAGAACCGTATAATAACCCTACAATACGTTTATCAAGCGCTGAAACTACTGACTGAAGAACAATCTGGAATCATGTGTAACAGTCACATGAAATCATCTTTCACTGATTCTTGAGATGAAATGGATATTTGTAGACAAAGGTCTCGGCTAACAAACCGTGTAAAGGAACAGGTTTGTATAAAAATGTTTTTTTTTTCCTCTGAAAATTCACATTTATTCACTTCATAACTTATATCTTACTGTCATTTGTGTCAACAACATCAAAAAAAGCATGCTATTTTAATATGATGCATCCAACAAGAGTGTAAAGTCTTTAATTATCCAATAATAGTGTTCAGTAAAGGAGTTAAGTGATTAAATACATCCTAAACGTTTTGACACTATTCTGAAAATTCTCACTGAGTTGACAAAATTGAGTATTTTTCCATCTTAATCATGTGTTGTACTTTGGAGCCATTTCGGATTTTTTTCCCTCAGTTAAAGCTGCCTCTATAACCTAAACTCAAATGCCAAAATTGATCCCACAATTCTAACAGAATTGATCACAATGGTATGACGGAGTGTACATGTTGAAACTGTGACCGCAGAGACTTAAAACACTGTTTAAAATCTAAAAAATATAAGTCTTACCAGACCACGTGTCCTACTGTTGCATCCACCCTGAGCAGGAAGAGTGAAAGAAAAACATGACATTGTCTGATTTATTGAGGGTTATAAAAAAAATCTGACAGAGATGACACAAAGTGAGGACACAACTCTGATGGGCAGTTTTTTTTATGTAAATATAATTTAAAGTTCACTTTTACATGTTGTTTTATATCTTAAAGATCCCTTCCTTTCATCTGATTTTTATATTTATAAATGTGTTACATTTTTAAACACTGTTAGGCAGTTTAACATTGTGACCTCTTGCTGAGGACACGTTAAATTACATGTGCTTCCAAGTACAGTGCTGTGAAAAAGTATTTGCCCCCATTATGATTTCTTCAGTTTTTGTGTATATCTCATACTAAATTGTTTCAAAAACGTCAAACATTATCTAACATAAAGCAAAGGCAATCTGAGTAAACACAAAATACAGTTTTTAAATGATAATGTTATTTATTGAAGCAAAAAAGTTATCCAATACCAACTGGGCCTGTGTGAAAAAGTATTTGCCCCCCTTAGTTACAAAATCCCCAAATCTTTGAAACTGCATTCATAATGGGGTTCAGCTGGACTAGACACACCCAGACCTGATTACTGCCAGCCCTGTTCAATCAAATCAACACCTAAATACAACTTTTTCAGCAGCATGAAGTTGGCTAAAAGGTCTCACCCAGTAGCACACTATGACAAGGTCGATAGAAATTCAAGAAATGAGAAAAAGGTCATTGAAATACATCAGTCTGGGAAGGGTTACAAATCTATTTCAAAGAACCAGAGTGAGAGCCATTATCTCCAAACTTGGCACAGTAGTGAACCTTCCCAGAAGTGGCCGACCTTACAAAATGTGCCAAAACACACCTTGATGAACCTTGAAGCTTTTGGGAGAATGTTCAGTGGACTGATGAGTTGAAAGTGGAACTGTTTGGAAGACAGGAGTCCCGTTACATCTGGTGTAAATCAAACACAGAATCCCACAAAAAGAGCATCATACCTTCGGTCAAGCATGGTGGTGGGAGTGTGATGGTGTGGGGATGCTTTGCTGCTTCAGGGAGACTTGCAATAATTGAAGGAAACATGAATTCTGCTCTCGACCAGAAAATCCTAAAGGAGAACGTCCGGTCATCAGTCCGTGAGTTGAAGCTCAAATGCAACTGGATTATTCAGCAAGACAATGGTCCAAAGCATAGGAGTAAGTCCACCTCTGAATGGCTCAAAATTACAGTTTTGGAGTGGCCTTTTCAAAGTCCTGACTTGATCCCGATTGAGATGCTGTGGCAGGACCTTAAACGGGCAGTTCATCCTGAAAAACCCTCCAATGTGTCTGAACTAAAGCAGTTCTGCAAAGAAGAGTGGGACAAAATTCCCCCACAGCGTTGTGAAAGACTGATGTCTAGTTATCAGAAGTGTTTGGTTGCAGTTGTTGCTGCTAAAGGTGACACAACCAGCTATTAAGTTTAAGGGGGCAGTTAGTTTTTCACAGGGGTGATATAGGTGTTGGATAACTTTTTTTTTTGCTTCAATAAAAATATATATATATTTGAAAACTGTATTTTGTGTTCACTCAGGTTGTCTTTGTTTT